>NC_052548.1:224574-273435 GCF_016699485.2 Gallus gallus
GTGAGGACGCTGTGCATCTCAGCCCTCCCTCCCTGCACGGTAGCAGCGATTCTAATCAAACCTCTGAACTCCCAGGTTTGTTCTGCAGGCCCCGATGATGGCACAGGCATGAAAGAGCCCAGAGCTCGTCGCTGGGGAGAGGCTGCGTATGGCGTTGTGAAGGGAGAGATGGAGGAGGGGTTTGAGCAGCGCTGTGCAGGAATGAACGGCTGGTAAGAGAAGAGGTGTGTGTGCTGAGAGCAAGGGCTGTACGGCTCCTCTCTGTGTTCTCACAGCAAGTGCACGGCAGAGCTCCTTGCTCTCTGTTCTTTCTTGCAAGGCTGCGGCGCTTCAAAGTGCGCTGTGGGTGGGCAGCGCGATGACAGCCCAAGGGTGGCACCAGGAGATGCAGCGCAGCCCTCTGCAGCAGCAGGGTGCATTGATTGGTCTTGCTCATTCTTGAAGGAGAAGGTGTGTTTAGCTGCCAACTTTGGTGGCTCCATGTCATGTGCTGAAGGCTTTGGGGCCCTTCCTGTGTTCCTCATGTCCTGAGGCAGTGAAGGACTTCGCTTGCTCTGTAGGAATGGTTCCTGTGCAAGGACATGGTCGTCTGCCTGTAGCAGATACTGAAGGTTGTGGTTTTGTGACTGCAGTGATGGAGTTGGCTTTAGAATGGCAATTGCACTCTGCTCACGTGCAGCTCTTTCTGACACAGGCAGGAGCCGGGCAGCGGTACTGCAGCTCCTCTGGCAGCTTTGCAGCTCAGTTGGGAAGCAGAAGATGTGGATGTGAAAGAAGAAGTCCGTTGCTGGGACGTTCCCCTGTTCTTCCCCAGCTGTCCCCTTGCCTCAGCCTGGATTCCCCTTGTGTTACTGTAGGATTCCCTTCCATCCCCTGGCTGCCCCTTGCTTTCCCCAAGGCTGCCCTTTCCTTTCTCATGACAGCCCACCCATCATTCCCTCAGAGCCCCAATGTCCCTCCAAGTGTTTCCCAGCAAGACCCCTAGAGACACCCTATAGCCCCCCACAGAGCCCTGGAGCCCCTCGAGGACCCCCTCAGACCCAGTACACCTCCCCCGTAGCTGGCCCATACCCACATGGAGCCCCACAGTCCCCAGCAGCACCCCATGTGCCCCACTGGGCTTCCCCGGAATCCTCCTATTTCCTCCCTCAGACCTCCTTTACTACCTCCAAGATCCCCCCTGGGAACTCGCTGACCCCCATGTTCTTTGACAGTACCCCCATCACCATCCAGTGAACCCCATAGCCCACCTTTGGCCTCTCCTCCCCCTGACCTGCCTCCAGATCCCGTACAACCTCACAGTGCTGTAGCATGGATGGCTTCTGCAGGTGAGGAATGGGGAGCTGGAGAAGGTGTAAGGCACAGATGTGGGTGAAAGTGAAGTGGTTGGCACTGGGGATACTGGGGAACACAGGATCAGAACATGGGAGGATTTGGGGAGGATAAGGGGATGTGGACCACAGCCTACAGGAGCAGAGTGCTTCTCAGGAGGAGGCAAGGTGTGAGTTACAGGTGGGACTTGTGGGTGCGGGGACGTGGGGTGGCATGGGTACGTGGGGAGTCTGGGGGCTCGTGGGGAGTGGTTTGGGGTCAGAATGGAGGATGTGGGGTGGTGTTGGCGTGCATTCATTGATTTCTTCCTGAGAGGGGATTGGGGTTCCCTGTGGCCCAAAGGTGGAGCCCTCATCGGTAACCGCACATGAGCCCAGAACCCCATATAACTCCACGTGACCCAAGGCTCCACATATCCCATAACCTTGTGAGCACAGTAAGCCCATATGAGGCTGTGGGCAGGGATGGGTCTGTTCCTGGCTTGTTCAGGGGGTACTATAAGGTGGCTCTGGGGCCGCTGTAGGTCAGCAGCCTGTATATTCCCCTGATGCTCATCTTGCCCTCATCTTGGGGGGCCAAATGGAGGTCAAGGGGTTTGTTGGGGGCTAAGGAAGAGGTTCCATGAGTGTATCCCATAGCTGCCCAGAGCATCCCCAGAGCCATCCTAGAGGAGCAGTTCCAGAGCAGCCCCATCATTGCCCATAGCTCGTAGCCAGCAGCAGTTCCACCAGCAGCAGTGTGTTGGGTAAAGACAGCTCCTAAGTGTGGCTCTGCTGCAAGGCTGCCCCAAAGTGCTCCTGAAGCCCTCCCATAGGCGTCTTTTAACTGTCCCACAACCCTGTGAGGCTTCCCCACATCCCAGCACATCCACGAACGTGCCTGTGGGGTGTGCGAGAAACGCTCACATCCCTGATGTTCCACCAGGCACAGCTCTCAGTGCAGCAGCAAAGCTCATTCCTGATTGCTGTGGCATTACTGCACTCTCTTCTGTGAGCTCCTTCTGCTCCTGTAGCTCTCCTCCCATGGCACCCACTGCTCTCCTGTTCCCCCTTGGCTGGGCACTGCAGGCTCACAGTCTCCACCAAGCATCCGGTGTGCAGTATTTCCAGAGGAGGTCTATGGCCAACGTGTTCCTTTCGGGCTGATTGTGTGCTTTTCTATGCAGACAGGCAGGCAGGATTTCGTGCAGCTGTTGCACGTGCTGGGTCTCATGCTCCGTCCTGCGGCTGTGCCTTATCTCGTGTGCACTCTCCATCCTCCCCCTGGTCAGAACGTCCTGGCCCTGCTGTGCTCTGCTCAGCATCTGTCTGCTGAACGACGACACAGCCGTCACACTGAGCCTGCCTTGTGCTATCCCTGCAGATGTTGGATGATTTCCTCTGCCACTCTCCCACCCGTAAGCGCCCGGGTGATTCCCAGCAGCACACAGCTGGCACACAGAGCCATGCTGACCACGGCAGGGTGCAGCTTCTTGTTGCAGTCCCGTAGCGGTGGGTGGCCGTGCCAAAGGGGGATCCCACCGCTGCTGCTCTCCATCCTTCTGCGCTCGTTCTGCACCACCGTGCATTCCATCCTTCCTCCTCGTGCTGCGCTGACCATTTCTCGGGGTCGTTGCAGCAGCTGCTGCAAGTGCTGATGTTGGAGCAGTTTCTTCCCCACCGCGAGATCCCTTCCAAGAGGCACTGCCCCTACTGCTGCAACGGCCCCAGTCTGGGACGCCTTTTTGTAAGGAGTTGTGTTGTTTGTTCTGCAGCTGACTTGGATTTCTTCTCCCACTGTCCCGTGAAGGAGTTGATTTGCTTCAGTCCATCCCTGTTCCATTCCTGGCTCGGGTATCCCTCGTGGCCATGCAGCACCGCAGCAGCAAAGCTCCAATCCCTTCCCCGGTCTCAGTGGGTTCAGTTTGTTCTGTTCTCATCCACTTACAGAAACAGAAGCTACCAAGCCACCAAACCCTGGGACAGGTATTTCCCTACAGAAGCATTCATGTCCTTCTGCTGGCCCCTTTGGCCAGCTCCCAGCTCTCCAAACTGAGGCGTACGGCTGCAGCCCACCCCATGGCTTCTCTGGGGCAGCTGTGGGGCAGCCCCACCCTGAGGAGGAGATGCCTTTTCCTAGCATGCAGCTGGTTCTATGGCCACATGGGGTGAGGACGTGGGGTCGTGGGTCACATAGGAGTCCTGCAGGGTCACAGAGTTACGGGGTGATGTGGGGCTATGGGGTCAGATGGGGTTCTGAATCACAGTGATAGGGTCAGATTGGATGGTAGGGACAGATGGGGTGACATGGAGTTATGGATCACATGGGTTGTATGGTCAGGGGTGAGGTGGGGGCAAGGATCCCAGATTTATGGGCCACATGGCGTCAGTTCGCAGCATGATGGGGGCAGGAAGAGTCAGGGAGTCACAGGGTCATGTGGGGGTATGGTTCCCATCAGGGCTGTGGGTCACGTGCAGCCATGGGGTCACGCACATACAGGGCGATGAGGTCATCTTGGGTTATGGCTCATGTGGGGTAACGGCTCAGGGCCCCACCTTTGGGCCACAGGGACGCCCAGTCCCCTCTCAGGATGAAATGAAACCACTGCAAACTCTGTCCACTCCCCCCCCCTTTTTACCTCAAACCGCTCCCCACATCCTCCCATACTCTCTACGTCCCCATACTACCCCATGCCCCTGTGTCCCACCTGCAGCCTACGTCTTGTTTTCTCCTGAACAGCATTCTGCTCCTGCAGCCTGTGTTCCCACATCCCTTAATGTCCCTATATCCACCAAACACACCCCCAGAGAGCCCTATAGCTCCTCAAGGACCTTCTCAGACTCAGTACATCTCCCCTACAGACAAGCTGGGCCATCACAGGCTTCTGCAGTCCCCAGCAGCAGCACACATCCCCCTCTGAGCTCACACTGAACCCCCTTGTTTTCTTCCTCACACCTCCCTTACGCCCTCAGTCCTCTCCTGGGTCCTCAGAGTTCCACAGTCCATGACAGGACCCCCATTACCATCCCAGGATCCCCATATCCCACCGACGAGGAACCCCACAGCAAAACACATCTCAGGATGGGGCTCCAGTGGTGCACCAATGCATTCATTAAAGAGAGGAGAATGAATGAGCGTAAAGGGGGGCCTTTCCTCCTGATGTTGCCCACCGCCTGTGTGTTGGCTGTGCCATGCCAGCAGCATTTTGTCCTCGAGCTGTGAGTGCAGGTATGCGTGCATACGGGGGTGTGCAGAGATGGTGCTGAACATCAGAGCGTGCATTGCGCTTGGCTGTGTGCACAGTGCTTGCAGGTGAAAGTTTTGCATCTGTGTGCATGCACATGGCAGTGTGCAAGGCTGGAGCAGTGCTCGAGTCTTCGTGCTCGTGGGTGTGCAGAGGGATGGGGTGCACGCATGTGAACACAGCGCCATGGCAGGCACTGCAAAGGAAACAGCTCCATCCCAGCCACAACAGTGACAGGCAGGCAGGCACTGGGGAGGGCTGCACGGCAGAGGGACGCCCTCTGAGTGCCACAACCTGGAGCGCTGTCTGCAAGCAGAACAGTGCCGGGATGGCAGCCTGGTGGTCCTAAGCTGCAGAGATGCTGCTCTGGACCAACAGCCTGTCATTTTTTCAGAAAACGCTGTCCTTTTGCTGAACTTTGCTCATTACATACTTGTCATTAAGGAAAAAATGCTTGGTGCTGCCCTGGGAAACTCGGCAATCTCCACAGCATTGCTCTCCAAGTTAGCACGCTCAGTGGCCAGGCTGTGTTCCCAGCAGCTCTTTGCACGTGCTTTGCAGACAGTCTGTCTGTGGGCAGTGCAAAGGACTGCTGCCTCCGTTGCATCACTGGACGGCAGCATTCGCTGACGGAGCTGTGGCAGTTCTGAGCGAGCGCCGCGAGACCAATAACGAGGAGGTGGTGCAGCAGCTCTCCGAGTGCCGCTGGACAAATCAGGCCGTGCGCTCTCTGTAAATCTATAAATTTGACTGGTGTTTATTGACTACGTTTGAAGGTGGAGTGCTGAGATGGGCGGCACTCAGCGCTGCCCTGTAACGCCGCGCACTGCAGAAGCTGCTGCCTGCTGACGCTCCTCCTCTCAGTCCTTCAGCTGCAGCTTCTGCATCATCTCCACAAGGCTGTCCACTGCGGAGGCCTGGGAAGAAACGGAGCGAGGGTAGAAACAGGACACCACTTCCCTCGGGATTTTACAGTCTCTTCCTTTCATGTGTGACAGACAGAGGCCCTGAGAACAACAAGAGCCGTGTCTGTGTTCACCAAGGACTCACCTCTGCACGTGCAGCGGCAGCTCTGAGGGCAGCCTTCTTCAGCTCCACTCTCCTCTCTTTTCGTTGTCGTCTTCTTTCTGTAAGGCAAGAAAAAGAGATGAATTCATTTTGTCTACAGTGAAATGGCAGAAACATACATGCCGTACAAGCAGAAGGCAGCAAAAAGACGGAGGAAATGGGACTAGGAAGCCTCCCAGTGAATGACATTTCCAGGAGGCGTGCAGAAGACTGCCATAGAGTTAACGGGAAGAGACAGGGTTACACAGTTCTGGCACCTCACTGCCTTTGGACTTTGTAGCCTTCCACTCTTTTCCCCTCCAAGGATAAGGAAAAAGCAAAGCCAACCCTAAGCAAACTCAGTGTGCTCGCACAGGGAAGCGCCTCAGCACGGCGGGTACCACAGCACCTTCTCACCTCTTTGCTTGGAGCTCCGAGCAGCAGCAGGCCCAGGGTGTGCTGCTGGAGCCGGCACACAGTCTCCACTCGGCCCCCTCACTCTCTTATTGGAAGGCAGCTGCACTGCTGTTGGTTTCCCTTCCTCCAAGGCCTTGCGTTTACATCCAGCCTGGGTGTTGGAGACAGAGCGGGGGCACACGGCAGGGGAAGGTCTTCCCCCTGTGCTGGGACCTGCTCTTCTAGGGAGACCTCCAGCCTGCAGAGGAGCTTGAGCTGCTGCCTGTTGAGAAGCTCTCTCAGTATGGACCTGCTGGACCACTTTGACATAGATTTTGGCATTTGGCTCAGCACCAATCTCTGTTAAGAAAGCAAAAACAAGGAGATTTAATGAGAGCCCAACACTACTTTCAGTCAGCAAAACGGGTCACAATCCTGGGACATCTCATCTCGAGTGCTCACGGTCATGGATCATAGGATCTCGGCTGAACTGTGGGGTCACATTTCTAAGCAGCACAGGAATACTAAATGTAAATGCAGGGATTAAGACCACAACCAACACACAACGTCCACAGTCCCAGGAAAGGACGGACAGAAAGTTTCACTAGAGAGACAGTGCACCAAGCCCAGGTGCCTGCTGTGTGTCTGTACCTCTCTTGGGTGCTGTGCCACACTGGGCGCTTCTGCCTTGCCTTTCTGCAAGGCTGCGCTTTGCTGGAAGGCCGCTCGCATCAGCTTCTGGCAGAAAGGAGACAAGAAAGACATGAAGAGCATCTCTGTGGCGGAAGATTTGAGCACAGCCAACCACAAACTTCTGGTCTGCAAGAGCAGTTTCTTCAGCTTGCCTTTCATGCTGCTTACAACATTATGCCAACTCTGCAGTCAGCACGGATCTGCAGTGCCCTTTCCTCTCCACTCCATCGCACACTCTGCCATCCATGCTGCCCTGTTTAGAGGCACTTGCCCACAGCACAGCTCACAAGAGCTTCTTACCTGCGGAGGCTTTGCGTTTCCAGCCTTGCCCAGCACCACTCCATGGACGCGCAGGCTCCATCCCTACAACAACAGATGGTGTGTTGATTTCACAGACACCAGCAGGCAGCAGAAGTACTGCCCAGTATGCCCACGTCCCCCCAGAAAACAGAAAGAGGCTACTTGGACAGCCCAAACACAAACTGATTGATAGTTCACTTCTCACTGCTCCTTCCTGCACTCCAAATGCATGCTCACTTTGACATCCCCTGAAGCGCTGCACCCGCCCAGAACGAATACTCAAAATTCATTCCTCCACACTTCATGACAGAGGGCCGAAGAAACTCACTTCTGTATGGCATGAAGGACCGTCCGTCCCTGTTGCGTCCCTCTGTGCGCTGGAAGGCGCGGTCGGATCTCTGGCAGCCTGCTGGCTGCTGCTCCCAACCGCGGGGAACCGCGCCGCGCCGCTTCTGAAGAGAGAAAGGAAGAAACGGTGGTGGGAACGGGCAGCCAAGGCTTGCAGAGAGGTTCCAGATCGTGCCAGAGAGGGGATATCAGAGTGCTGAGACACTGATTATCACTAAGGGAAAAGACGGCCTGAGCCACGTCCGCGATTGTTAGCCCAGGCTGTCAGCAGTGAGCGCTGAATGCAACCGGTTACTGAGGTCACCGAGGACCAGCAGGGCTCCCCCTGCTCCGTCCCTTCCCCTTGAGAGCAAGAGAAAGGAAGAACCAAGCAGAAGAAGCCCAGCCATACCTTGCCACTCAGACGGCAGCAATTGGAACCGCGGTCGTCTCCGTGCTGAGACATGGCCGCTGAAGGCTCAGAGGAATGATGAAGTTCCCAGGCCTCTGTGCACAGGAACTTCCCCGGCCCTTGCAAAGAGCTGGCTTCCCTCTTCCTGCGACTGCCTCGATCCCAAAATCTCCCTTGGGACAGGAACCCTGCAGAGAGTACCGACGAGTGCACACGCGGTGCTTCTGACGGGCTCTCACAGGGTGATCTGTTCCACGGAAGGCCCAGAGCTCAGCCTCGGTGTGCAGCACGCTCACCAGAGCACCAGCTCTGCTCACCAGCTGTGGCGGAAACGCTGCCACCCCAGCAGTGATTGTGACCTCAGCGAGTGCCCGCATCGCTTCCGTGCTTTCATCATAAGCGAAGGAAATGGGCGACTCCCTGATCCACATCTTAGGAAATCACCACCAGGGTCACCCAATGGGGTTATTTGAATAATGGAGAAGTGAAGATGACTCTTGTGCAGCCCAATAAAAACCAGTCAAGACCAGTATGGCCTCCGAGTGGTCAATGGAGTCCCAGGGGAACCCATAGAAAACGAAACCCAGGGCCTGTGCCAGCATCTGTGTTTGGGGCTTTGAGTCCCAGGGCTGATGTCAGCCTCTGCCGGCTGTGGCTTTAAGTCCCAGGGCCAGTGCTGGGCTCCCCGCCTGTGTCTGTGGCCTTAGGCCCTTGGCTGCTTCTGGCCTCTCTAGCTGGGGCTGTGGCTTTAAGCCCCTGGACTGGTGCCAGCCTTTCAGGCTGTGGTTTTGGTCCCCAGGATTGGTACCAAATTTGAAGAAACCAACAGGAGGCTCACCCAATGGGTGATCATGGGTGTCATTGGGGTTAGTGGGGGTCAGTGCGGTTAATGGGGTTATTGGAGTCAATGGGGTCATTAGGGTCAATGGGAGTCACTGGCGTCAATGGGGCAAGGGGGGTCACTGCGGTCAATGAAGGTTATTCGTGTCATTGGAGTCAGTGGGGTTACTGGGGTCAGTGTGGGTCATTTGGGTTATTGGGGTCATTGGGGTCTATAAGGCTCCTTTGGGTTAAAGGGGTCAGTGGGGTCAATGGGGATCATTGGGGTCAGTTGGATTATGGGGTTCATGTGAGGTCACTGGGGTCACTGGGTCAAAGGGCTCAGTGGGGTCAGTGGTGCTATTGGCGTTATTGCAGGCTGTCACGGAGTTACCTAGATAGATCTGTGCCCGTGACAGGGGGGCAGTAGGCTTGTGGGCCCCCCTTCCCCCTGACTTCCCGAGAGAAAAAACGAAGCGGTGGCAACAATCTAAGAAGGAGAACTTATTTTACTAACTATGATGTTGGGATGCAAGATGACACGATACAATACAATCTAATTGGGAGTAAGTATAATAAACCAAATGAAATGAGGGAGAGAGAGCGAAAGAGCGATAGAGAGGGAGAGAGAGAGAGAGTGAGAGAGTTTCCGAAACCGAAAGCCTAACTTGATGAAGGCGCCTGGCTTGGAAAGCACACCCACTCCTCTCCCGGCAGCAAGCGAAAGTGAAGAAGCACGCGTGCGCAACCAGATGACGTATCTTCCGTGATGTGTCTTCCTTCTGTGACCGTGAGGTCCTCTGGGATACGTAGTTCTTCTCTTTTGTCCATGATGTTATGATGTGGAATACCAATAGCGAAGTTACAAAACCATGACACAGGCCAGAAGGGTTTGGGCTTCCAAGCAATCACCAAGCTTTTGGATGAGCCAGCCCTCTGCTTTTTGTGAGGACAGACCCCAACGAGCCCACATAACCCAAATAACCTCCTTGACCCCCACAGACAAGTCCTCCTTGGAAAGCCATCTCGGCAAGGGCAGAATAGCGCTGTTCTTGGGCCGCAGCACTCCATGGCCAGGCGCTGCTCAGACGCTGGGGCTGCATTTCCTCCTGGGCACCCACACATGCTGCGATTCCCCTGCAGGTTCCTGCCAGGTTTGTGGCTTCCTGCTGGGGAACTCCTCATCTTCTTCTGCGAACTGCCCCCCAACGTCAGTACTGCCTCCTCTGGTGCCGTACTGGCAGATGCCTCAGCAGTTCATGAGCCTGGACTTCCTGCCTCCCATCAGCAGCTGCTCCTTCATTCAGACTGCAATACCGTCCACTTCCAGCACCAGCAGAGCTGCAAGGCAGAGATGGGAAACGTGGGATTAATGCAAACGCAGAAGCCCAAGTCTGTCCCACCACCACGTATTGCAGCCTTGCAGCCCTGCTTTGCAAGGTCTCCACTCTGCTCCCATCTCAGCGATGGGCCGTGCCGGCCTCTTATTGGTCAGCGTGAGCTCCGTCCCACTCCCGCTTGCTTCTCATTGGTCAGCGGCAGCTCCATCCCGCCTCCGTTGGTTTCTCATTGGTCAGATGCGGCTCTATCCCACCCCTGGTTGCCTTTGATTGGTCATCGACTACTTCGGCCCACCCCCAGTAGTTTCACATTGCTCAGCGACAGCTTTGTCCCCCGTCCAGCCTCTCATTGGTCAGGGGTAGCTCTGGACCATCTCTGGCCTCTCATTGGTTACCAGCATCTCCATCCCGCACCCAGTGGCCTCTGATTGGTCAGCGGCAGCTCCAGCCCGCCCCCGGTGGCCTCTCATTGGTCAGATGTAGCTCTGTCCCACCCCTCTGGACTCTCATTGGTCAGTGGCAGCTCCATCCTATCCCCACAGGCCTCTTATTTATCATTCTCTGCTTCTTGGAGCCCCTTCCCGCTGCTGCCGCTGCTTTGGGGGAGGGTCCGCTCTGCTCCCAGCTCAACATCGGTCAGTGCCGACCTCTGATTGGTCAGCGAGAGCTCCGTCCCGCTCCCAGTGGACTCTGCATGGTCAGCAGCAGCTCCGAACTGCCCCCATTAGCCTCTCATTGGTCAGATGCAGCTCCATCCCTCCCCCCGTTGATTCTCATTGGTCAACAGCAGCTCCGTCCCACTCCCGTCCAGCCTGTCATTGGTCAGCGGCAGCTCTGACCCATGCCAGCCTCTGATTGGTCAGCAGCAGCTCTGACCCACCCCCGGTGGATTCTCATTGGTGATTGTCAGCTCCATCCCGCCCCTGCTGGCTCTGATTGGTCAGCAGCAGCTCCATCCCACCCCTGCTGGCCTCTCATTGGTCAACGGCATTTCTGGCCCTCCCCTTGTCTCTGATTGGTCAGCAGAAGCGCCGCCGGCTCCAATTGGCTGAGGGGCAGAGCGCGCCGTTGGCAACCGGCTTGGAATCGCCCAGCTGTCCCCTCAGACGGCAGCCCGTGGCCGTCCCCTTCGCCGTGGGATGCGGGGATTTGGGGCGGCTGAAGGAGTCGGGGCCCCCACCGCTGTAGCGCTGCTGCCCCCATTAGGGCCTGGAACCCCGAGCCTCCAGCTACTGCTCACGGTGCCCCCTGGGGCTGAGGTGGTCTGTGGGTGTAGGGGACAGTGGGGGAGATGTGGTGGGGATGTGGGAGCTGAGGGGCTTTGGGGGCTATTGGGGGATGTGGGAGGATATGGGGCTGTAGGGTGCTGTGTGGGGATCTCGAGGGATATGGGGATATCGGTGGGTTTTGGGAATAGAGGGGGATGGAGGGATGTGGGGCCCACAGGGGGTGCTATAGAGGGATGTAGGGCTGTGCGTGGGTTGTAGGAGGAGATGGGGCTGTAGGGGGCTGTGTTGGGAATCCAGGGAGGGTGTGAGGGGCCATGGGGAGGCCAGAGGGAGAAATGGGACTGTATGGGGTATAGGGTAGGGCTTTGGGGCGACAGGGGGCTGTAGTGGGTTATAGGGGTGGATATTGGGGGATATGGGGCTGTAGTGTTCTGTGGGGGCTATCGGGAGGGATGTGGGGCTATCGGGGGCTATAGGGGGGCTGCAGAGGGATATAGGGCTGTGTGGGGGTTGTTGGAGGATATGAGGCTATAGGTGCTAGGGTGGCTCTATGGGTGTGTGGGGCTTTAGGGAGCTAATTGTGTCTCTAGGTGGGCTATGAAGCTCTGGAAAGCTGTGGGGGACTGTAGAAGGGGTATTGGGGTATATGGGAAAAGAGGGGGCTGTGGTTGGGATCTAGGGATCTGTGGGCAGCTATTGGGGGAATATGGGGCTCTAAGGTGCTGCAGGGTCTTTACAGAGTGTTTTAGGGCTATATGGGGGATATAGGGGGATTTGGTTCTCTAGGGGGCTGTGGGGGTATAGGGGTGATATGGGTCTGTAGGGGGCTTTGGGAGGAGCTCCACGGTTCTATGAGGGGGTCTGTAAGGGCTATAGGTGTGTTCGAGGGGGATATGTGGCTTTAGGGGTTTGTGGCAACATGTGGGAGGGTTGAGGGTGCTAGGGGTTGGGGGGGGCTCTAGGGCAGGATGTTGTGCTGTAGGAGATTGTGGGGGCCTGAGGGAGGATATAGGGTGTCTGTGGGGATATAGGGGAGATATGGAGTCTAGAAGGGTTCTAGGGGGATATGAGGCTGGATATGGGAGAGTGTGGGGGGCTCTGGAGGGAGTCTAGGGCCAGTGTGGGTCTGTGGGGAGCTATAAGGGGAGATTGGGCTTTAGGGGCTGGGGGACTGTAGGGAGGGTCTTAGGGCTGTAGAGGGGACATGGGGTGCTATGTGGCTGTAGGGAGCAGGGGAATATTATGACGCTGTAGGGGGCTATTGGGAAAGCTATATGGTTCTATGGGGAGGCTATAGGAGCTTTATAGGTGGTTATGGGGCTTTAGGGAGCTGTGGGTGGTCTGTAGGAGGGTTCTAGTAGGGTAGGAGGCTATAGGGGGCTGTGGAGGGGATATAGGGAGATATGGGGCAATAGTGGGTTTTTAGGGGGTTGTGGCGGGCTGTAGAGTGTATAGGATGATAGGGGGCCAGGGGGGGTCTGTAGAGAGGGATGTTATGCTGGAGAAGGTATGGGAGGCTAAAATGGGCCTTTGGGGGTTACAGAGGGGCTGTGGTGGGCTATTTGGGGATATAGGGAGATATAAGGCTATAGGGGGTGTTTGGAGGATGTGGTCCTCTAAGGGGCTGTGTGGGTCCATAGGATGATCTGGAGCTATAGGGTGATCTCTAAAGGGATGTGGGGCTAGAAGGCTCTCCCTTCCTTCCTTTCCCCACTTCCACAGCAGGGAGGGTGAAATGCTAGTCATGAAATTGAAATTGGAACTGAAGTTGTCTTGGAATAGAATATGATGCTTTTGTGGTCTTCAATCTGAAACGTGTTTTCTCCTTGGGCTTGAGGTAATCTGTTTATGTTTAATGATTATGCTTAATAATCTAATCATGTTTCATAATGTCTTTGGAGAAAGGTTTCAGTCTCCAGTCTGCTGATCCGAAAGAAAGAAGGCGGCTTTTGGAGGACTTAATCATTGCGAGTCGAGCTGCTGCTGAACCTCCCCTTCCAACATCCAGCAGGTGAGGACGCTGTGCATCTCAGCCCTCTCTCCCTGCACGGTAGCAGCGATTCTAATCAAACCTCTGAACTCCCAGGTTTGTTCTGCAGGCCCCGATGATGGCACAGGCATGAAAGAGCCCAGAGCTCGTCGCTGGGGAGAGGCTGCGTATGGTGTTGTGAAGGGAGAGATGGAGGAGGGGTTTGAGCAGCGCTGTGCAGGAATGAACGGCTGGTAAGAGAAGAGGTGTGTGTGCTGAGAGCAAGGGCTGTACGGCTCCTCTCTGTGTTCTCACAGCAAGTGCACGGCAGAGCTCCTTGCTCTCTGTTCTTTCTTGCAAGGCTGCGGCGCTTCAAAGTGCGCTGTGGGTGGGCAGCGCGATGACAGCCCAAGGGTGGCAGCAGGAGATGCAGCGCAGCCCTCTGCAGCAGCAGGGTGCATTGATTGGTCTTGCTCATTCTTGAAGGAGAAGGTGTGTTTAGCTGCCAACTTTGGTGGCTCCATGTCATGTGCTGAAGGCTTTGGGGCCCTTCCTGTGTTCCTCACGTCCTGAGGCAGTGAAGGACTTCCCTTGCTCTGTAGGAATGGTTCCTGTGCAAGGGCATGGCTCTCTGCCTGTAGCAGATACTGAAGGTTGTGGTGTTGTGACTGCAGTGATGGAGTTGGCTTTAGAATGGCAATTGCACTCTGCTCACGTGCAGCTCTTTCTGACACAGGCAGGAGTCGGGCAGCGGTACTGCAGCTCCTCTGGCAGCTTTGCAGCTCAGTTGGGAAGCAGAAGATGTGGATGTGAAAGAAGAAGTCCGTTGCTGGGACGTTCCCCTGTTCTTCCCCCAGCTGTCCCCTTGCCTCAGCCTGGATTCCCCTTGTGTTACTGTAGGATTTCCTTCCATCCCCCTAGCTGCCCCTTGCTTTCCACAAGGCTGCCCTTTCCTTTCTCATGACAGCCCACCCATCATTCCCTCAGAGCCCCAATGTCCCCCCCGGTGTTTCCCAGCAAGACCCCTAGAGACACCCTGTAGCCCCCCACAGAGCCCCATAGCCCCTCAAGGACCCCCACAGACCCAGTACACCTCCCCCGTAGCTGGCCCATACCCACATGGAGCCCCACAGTCCCCAGCAGCACCCCATGTCCCCCACTGGGCTTCCCCGGAATCCTCCTATTTCCTCCCTCAGACCTCCTTTACACCTCCAAGATCCCCCCTGGGAACTCACTGACCCCCACGGTCCCTGACAGGACCCCCATCACCATCCCAGGACACCCATAGCCCATCTTTGGCCTCTTTTCCCCCCGACCTGCCTCCAGATCCCGTACAACCTCACAGTGCTGTGGCATGGATGGCTTCTGCAGGTGAGGAATGAGGAGCTGGAGAAGGTGTAGGGCACAGATGTGGGTGAAAGTGAAGTGGGCGGCACTGGGGATACTGGGGAACACAGATCAGAACATGGGTGGATTTGGGGAGGATAAGGGGATGTGGACCACAGCCTACAGGAGCAGAGTGCTTCACAGGAGAAGGCGAGGTGTGAGGTACAGGTGGGACTTGTGGGTGCAGAGACATGACGTGGCATGGGTACGTGGGGGGTTTGGGGGCTCGTGGGGAGCGGTTTGGGGTCAGAATGGGGGATGTGGAGTGGTGTTGGAGTGCATTCATTGATTTCTTCCTGAGAGGGGATTGGGGTTCTTTTCGGTCTAATGTTGAAGCCCTGATCCATAACCCCACATGAGCCCAGAACCCCAGAAAGTCCACGTGACCACAAGGCTGCACATGTCCCATAACCCTGTGAGCACCATAACCCCATATGAGGCTGTGGGCAGGGATAGGTCTGTTCCTGCATTGTTCAGGGGGTAATATAAGGTGGCTCTGGGGCCGCTGTATTTCAGCAGCCTGTATATTCCCCTGACGCTCATCTTGCCCTCATCTTGGGGGGCAAGATGGAGGTCAAGGGGTTAGTTGGGAACTATGGAAGAAGTTCCATGAGTGTATCCCATAGCTGCCCATGGCAGCCCCAGAGCCATCGTAGAGCAGCCCCGAGTAGCCCCATCACTGCCCACAGCCCGTGGCCAGCAGCAGTTCCACCAGTAGCAGTGTGTTGGGTAAAGGCAGCTTCCAGGTGTGGCTCTGCTCCAAAGCTGCCTCAAAGTTCTCCTGAAGCCCTCCCATAGGCGTCCTTTAGCTGCCCCACAACCCTGTGAGGCTTCCCTACATCCCAGCACATCCACCCAAGTGCCAGTGGGGTGTGCGAGAAACGCTCACATCCCTGATGTTCCACCAGGCACAGCTCTCAGTGCAGCAGCAAAGCTCATTCCTGATTGCTGTGGCGTTACTGCACTCTGCCTCTGTGAGCTCCTTCTGCTCCTGTAGCTCTCCTCCCATGGCACCCACTGCTCTCCTGTTCCCCCTTGGCTGGGCACTGCAGGCTCACAGTCTCCACCACGCATCCGCTGTGCAGTTTTTCCAGGTGTCGTCTATGGCCAACGTGTTCCTTTCGGGCTGATTGTGTGCTTTTCTATGCAGACAGGCAGGCAGGATTTCTTGCAGCTGTTGCACGTGCTGGGTCTCATGCTCCGTCCTGCAGCTGTGCCTTATCTCGTGTGCACTCTCCATCTCCCCCTGGTCAGAACGTCCTGGCCCTGCTGTGCTCTGCTCAGCATCTGTCTGCTGCACAATGACACAGCTGTCACATTGAGCCTGCCTTGTGCTATCCCTGCAGATGTTGGATGATTTCCTCTGCCACTCTCCCACCTGTAACCGCTCGGGTGCTTTCCAGCAGCACACAGCTGGCACACAGAGCCATGCTGACCACGGCAGGGTGCAGCTCCCTGTTGCAGTCCCGTAGCGGTGGGTGGCCGTGCCAAAGGGGGATCCCACCGCTGCTGCTCCCCATCCTTCTGCGCTCGTTCTGCACCACCGTGCATTCCTTTTCCTCGTGCTGCGCTGCCCTCAGAGTGCTCTGCCCATTTCTCGGGGTCGTTGCAGCAGCTGCTGCAAGTGCTGATGTTGGAGCAGTTTCTTCCCCACCGCGAGATCCCTTCCAAGAGGCACTGCCCCTACTGCTGCAACGGCCCCAGTCTGGGACGCCCTTTTGTAAGGGGTTGTGTTGTTCGTTCTACAGCTGACTTGGATTTCTTCTGCCACTGTCCCATGAAAGAGTTGATTTGCTTCAGTCCATCCCTGCTCCGTTCTTGGTTCAAGCCAAGCTCCAGTCCCTTCCCCGGTCTCAGTGGGATCAGTTTGTTCTGTTCTCATGCACTTACAGAAACAGAAGCTACCAACCCACCAAACCCTGGGACAGGTATTTCCCTACAGAAGCATTCATGTCCTTCTCCTGGCCCCTTTGGCCAATTCCCAGCTCTCCAAACTGAGGCGTATGGCTGCAGCCCTCCCCATGGCTTCTTTGGGGCAGCTGTGGGGCAGCCTCACCCCGAGAAGGAGATGCCTTTTCCCCACACGCAGCTGGTTCTACGTCCACATGAGGTGACATGCTGTTTCTATGGCATGAAAACATGCTGTTTCTATGGCAACATCAGGTGAGGACATGGGGTCGTGGGTCACATGGGGGTCCTGCAGGGTCACAGAGTTACGGGGTTATGTGTGGCTATGGGTTTAGATGGGGTTTCGAATCACAGTGATAGGGTCAGCTTGGATGGTAGGGTCAGATGGGGTGACATGGAGTTACGGATCACATGGGTGGTATGGTCGGGGTGAGGTGGGGGCAGGAATCCCAGAGTTATGGGCCACATGGCGTCGGGTCATAGCGTGATGGGGGCAGGCAGAGTCAGGGAGTCACAGGATCATGTGGGGGTATGGTTCCCCCAGGGCTCTGGGTCACGTGCAGCCATGGGGTCACGCACATAGAGGGCGATGAGGTCATCTTGGTTTATGGCTCATGTGGGGTTACGGCTCAGGGCCCCACCTTTGGGCCACAGGGACACCCAGTCCCCTCTCAGGATGAAATGAAACCACTGCAAACTCTGCCCCCTTCCTCTTTTTACCTCAAACCACTCCCCACATCCTCCCATACTCTCTATGTCCCCATACTACCCCATACCCCTGTGTCCCACCTGCAGCCCACGTCTTGTCTTCTCCTGAACAGCATTCTGCTCCTGCAGCCTGTGTTCCCACATCCCTTAATGTCCCTATATCCACCAAACACACCCCCAGAGAGCCCTATAGCTCCTCAAGGACCTTCTCAGACTCAGCACATCTCCCCCACAGACAAGCTGGGCCATCACAGGCTCCTGCAGTCCCCAGCAGCAGCCCACATCCCCCTCTGAGCTCCCGCTGAAACCCCTTGTTTTCTTCCTCACACCTCCCTTACCCCCTCAGTCCTCTCCTGGGATCTCAGAGTCCAACAGTCCGTGACAGGTCCCCCATTACCATCCCAGGATCCCCATAGCCCACCAACGAAGAACCCCGCAGCAATCCACATCTCAGGATGGGGCTCCAGCTGTGCACCAATGCGTTCATTCAAGAGAGGAGAATGAATGAGCGTAAAGGGGGGCCTTTCCTCCTGATGTTGCCCACCGCCTGCGTGTTGGCTGTGCCGTGCCAGCAGCATTTTGTCCTCGAGCTGTGAGTGCAGGTATGCGTTCATACGGGGTTGTGCAGAGGTGGGGCTGAACATCAGAGCATGCATTGCGCTTGGCTGTGTGCACAGTGCTTGCAGGTGAAAGTTTTGCATCTGTGTGCATGCACATGGCAGTGTGCAAGGCTGGAGCAGTGCTCGAGTCTTCATGCTCGTGGTTGTGCAGAGGGATGGGGTGCACGCATGTGAAAAGATAGCAGGCACTGCAAAGGAAACAGCTCCATCCCATCTGGAGCAGTGACAGGTAGGCAGGCACTGGGGAGGGCTGCACGGCAGAGGGACGCCCTCTGAGTGCCACAACATGGAGCGCTGTCTGCAAGCAGAACAGTGCCGGGATGGCAGCCTGGTGGTCCTAAGCTGCAGAGATGCTGCTCTGGACCAACAGCCTGTCATTTTTTTCTCAGAAAACGCCGTCCTTTTGCTGAACTTTGCTCATTGTACACCCGTCATCACAGCAAAAAACGCTCAGTGCTGCCCTGGGAAACTCAGCAATCTCCACAGCTGTTGCTCTCCAAGTTAGCACGCTCATGGCCAGGCTGTGTTCCCTGCAGCTCTTTGCACGTGCTTTGCAGACAGTCTGTTTGTGGGCAGTGCAAAGGACTGCTGCCTCCGTTGCATCACTGGACGGCAGCATTCGCTGACGGAGCTGTGGCAGTTCTGAGCGAGTGCCGCGAGACCAATAACGAGGAGGTGGTGCAGCAGCTCTCCGAGTGCCGCTGGACAAATCAGGCCTTTCGCTACTCTGTGAATCTATAAATTTGACTGGTTTTTATTGACTACGTTTGAAGGTGGAGTGCTGAGATGGGCGGCACTCAGCACTGCCCTGTAACGCCGCGCACTGCAGAAGCTGCTGCCTGCTGACGCTCCTCCTCTCAGTCCTTCAGCTGCAGCTTCTGCATCATCTCCACAAGGCTGTCCACTGCGGAGGCCTGGGAAGAAACGGAGCGAGGGTAGAAACAGGACACCACTTCCCTCGGGATTTTACAGTCTCTTCCTTTCATGTGTGACAGACAGAGGCCCTGAGAACAACAAGAGCCGTGTCTGTGTTCACCAAGGACTCACCTCTGCACGTGCAGCAGCAGCTCTGAGGGCAGCCTTCTTCAGCTCCACTCTCCTCTCTTTCTGTCGCTGTCTTCTTGCTATAGGCAATAAACATAGATGAATTCATTTTATCAGCAGCACAAGTGCAGAAACATGGGTGCCGTACAAGCATAAGGCAGCAAAAAGACAGAGGAAATGGGACTAGGAAGCCTCCCAGTGAATGACATTTCCAGGGGGACGTGCAGAAGACCACCCTGGAGTTAACGGGAAGAGAAGGGGTTACACGTTCTGGCACCTCACTGCCTTTGGACTTTGTAGCCTTCCACTCTTTTCCCCTCCACATGAGAAGGAAAAAGCAAAGCCAACCCTAAGCAAACTCAGTGTGCTCGCACAGGGAAGCGCCTCAGCACGGCGGGTACCACAGCACCTTCTCACCTCTTTGCTTGGAGCTCCGCGCTGCAGCAGGCCCAGGGTGTGCTGCTGGAGCCGGCACGCCGTCTCCACTCGGCCCCCTCACTCTCTTATTGGAAGGCAGCTGAGCTGCTGTTGGTTTCTCTTCCTCCAAGGCCTTGCGTTTATATCCAGCCAGGGTGCTGGAGACAGAGCGGGGGCACACGGCAGGGGAAGGTCTTCCCCCTGTGCTGGGACCTGCTCTTCTAATAGGACCTCCAGCCTGGAGAGGAGCTTGAGCTGCTGCCTGTTGAGAAGCTCTCTCAGTATGGACCTGCTGGACCACTTTGACATAGATTTTGGCATTTGGCTCAGCACCAATCTCTGTTAAGAAAGGAAAAACAAGGAGATTTAATGAGAGCCCAACACTACTTTCAGTCAGCAAAACGGGTCACAATCCTGGGACATCTCATCTCGAGTGCTCACGGTCATGGATCATAGGATCTCGGCTGAACTGTGGGTTCACATTTCTAATCAGCACAGGAATGCTAACTGTACATGCCAGGGATTAAGACCAGAACCAACACACAACGGCCACAGTCCCAGGAAAGGACGGACAGAAAGCCTCACTAGAGAGACAGTGCACCAAGCCCAGGTGCCTGCTGTGTGTCTGTACCTCTCTTGGGTGCTGTGCCACACTGGGCGCTTCTGCCTTGCCTTTCTGCAAGGCTGCGCTTTGCTGGAAGGCCGCTCGCATCAGCTTCTGGCAGAAAGGAGACAAGACAGACATGAAGAGCATCTCTGTGGCGGAAGATTTGAGCACAGCCAACCACAATCTTCTGGTCATCAAGAGCAGTTTCTTCAGCTTGCCTTTCTGCTGCTACAACATTATGCCGCTTCTGCAGTCAGCACAGCTCGCAAGAGCTTCTTACCTGCGGAGGCTTTGCGTTTCCAGCCTTGCCCAGCACCACTCCATGGACGCGCAGGCTCCATCCCTACAACAACAGATGGTGTGTTGATTTCACAGACACCAGCAGGCAGCAGAAGTACTGCCCAGTATGCCCACGTCCCCCCAGAAAACAGAAAGAGGCTACTTGGACAGCCCAAACACAAACTGATTGAGAGTTCACTTCTCACTGCTCCTTCCTGCACTCCAAATGGATGCTCACTTGACATCCCCTGCAGCGCTGCACCCGCCCAGAACGAATACTCAAAATTCATTCCTCCACACTTCACGACAGAGGGCTGAAGAAACTCACTTCTGTATGGCATGAAGGACCGTCCGTCCCTGTTGCGTCCCTCTGTGCGCTGGAAGGCGCGGTCGGATCTCTGGCAGCCTGCTGGCTGCTGCTCCCAACCGCGGGGAACCGCGCCGCGCCGCTTCTGAAGAGAGAAAGGAAGAAACGGTGGTGGGAACGGGCAGCCAAGGCTTGCAGAGAGGTTCCAGATCGGTGCCAGAGAGGGGATATCAGAGTGCTGAGACACTGATTATCACTAAGGGAAAAGACGGCCTGAGCCACGTCCGCGTTGTTAGCCCAGGCTGTCAGCAGTGAGCGCTGAATGCAACCGGTTACTGAGGTCACCAAGGACCAGCAGGGCTCCCCCTGCTCCGTCCCTTCCCCTTGAGAACAAGAGAAAGGAAGAACCAAGCAGAAGAAGCCCAGCCATACCTTGCCACTCAGACGGCAGCAATTGGAACCGCGGTCGTCTCCGTGCTGAGACATGGCTGCTGAAGGCTCAGAGGAAGCTGAAGGTCCCAGGCCTCTGTGCACAGGAACTTCCCCGGCCCTTGCAAAGAGCTGGCTTCCCTCTTCCTCCGACTGCCTCGATCCCAAAATCTCCCTTGGGACAGGAACCCTGCAGAGAGTACCGACGAGTGCACACGCGGTGCTTCTGACGGGCTCTCACAGGGTGATCTGTTCCACGGAAGGCCCAGAGCTCAGCCTCGGTGTGCAGCACGC
Source organism: Gallus gallus (assembly GCF_016699485.2). Lineage (NCBI taxonomy): Eukaryota > Metazoa > Chordata > Aves > Galliformes > Phasianidae > Gallus > Gallus gallus. The sequence continues at coordinate 245,661 of NC_052548.1, forward strand.
TCACCAGAGCACCAGCTCTGCTCACCAGCTGTGGCGGAAACGCTGCCACCCCAGCAGTGATTGTGACCTCAGCGAGTGCCCGCATCGCTTCCGTGCTTTCATCATAAGCGAAGGAAATGGACGACTCCCTGATCCACATCTTAGGAAACCAACACCAGGGTCACCCAGTGGGGTTATTTGAATAATGGAGAAGTGAAGATGACTGTTGTGCAGCCCAGTAAAAACCAGTCAAGACCAGTATGGCCTCAGAGTGGTCAATGGAGTCCCAGGGGAACCCGTAGAAAACTAAACCCAGGGCCTGTGCCAGCATCTCGTGTTTGGGGCTTTGAGTCCCAGGGCTGATGTCAGCCTCTCCGGCTGTGGCTTTAAGTCCCAGGGCCAGTGCTGGGCTCCCCGCCTGTGTCTGTGGCCTCAGGCCCTTGGCTGCTTCTGGCCTCTGCAGCTGGCATTGTGGCTTTAAGCACCTGGACTGGTTCCAGCCTTTCAGGCTGTGGTTTTGGTCCCCAGGATTGGTACCAAATTTGAAGAAACCAACAGGAGGCTCACCCAATGGGGTTCTGTGAAGCATCAGAAGAGAGAAATACACACGATTGTTGTGTAGCCAGGCTGGGTCAGCCTCTCGCTCAGGTGCTGCATGATTCGAAGCAGGAGACGTTTCCCCCAGGCTGCATCCTGATTGGGGTCATTGGAGACAATGGGGTCATTGGGGTCTATGGGGACATTGGAGTCAATGGGGTCACTGGGGTCAATGGGGGTCATTGGGGTCAGTGGGGGCCATAGGGGTCTTTGTGGTCATTGAATTAAATGGGGTTATTAGAGTGAATGGGGTCATTGGTGTCAGTGGGGTCATTGGAGTAAATAGGGTCATTGAAGTGAATGGGGTCATTGGATTCAATCGGATCATAAGGGTCAATGTGGTCCCTGCGGCAATGGGGGTCATTAGGGTCAAAGGGTGTTATTGGGGTCATTGTAGTCAATGGAGTCATTGGGGTCAATTGGTTCATTGGGGTCAAGTGGCTTAATGCGGTCAGTGGGGGTTATTGGAGTCAATGGAGTCATTGGGATTAATGGGGTCAGTGGGGTCAATAGGGTCATATGAGCTTAATGGGGTCACTGGGGTCAGTAGGGTTAATGGGTTGTTGGGGTCTTATGGGGTCATGGGTATCATTAGGATCTTTGGGATCGGTGGGGTCAGTGGGGTCATGTGGGGTCACTGGGCCCATGTGGGATCATTGGGATCATGAGGATCAGTGGGGTTATATGGTTCATGTGAGGTCACTGTGGTCACTCGGTCAAAAAGGTCTATGGGGTCAGTCGGGCCTATGGGGTCATTGGAGGCCAGAAGGGTTTGGGCTTCCAAGCAATCACCAAGCTTTTGGATGAGCCAGCCCTCTGCTTTTTGTGAGGACAGACCCCAACGAGCCCACATAACCCGAATAACCTCCTTGACCCCCACAGACAAGTCCTCCTTGGAAAGCCATCTCGGCAAGGGCAGAATAGCGCTGTTCTTGGGCCGCAGCACTCCATGGCCAGGCGCTGCTCAGACGCTGGGGCTGCATTTCCTCCTGGGCACCCACACATGCTGCGATTCCCCTGCAGGTTCCTGCCGGGTTTGTGGCTTCCTGCTGGGGAACTCCTCATCTTCTTCTGCAACTGCCCCCCAACGTCACTACTGCCTCCTCTGGTGCTGTACTGGCAGATGCCTCAGCGTTCATGAGCCTGGACTTCCTGCCTCCCATCAGCAGCTGCTCCTTCATTCATACTGCAATACCGTCCACTTCCAGCATCCAGCAGAGCTGCAAGGCAGAGATGGGAAACGTGGGATTAATGCAAAAGCAGAAGCCCAAGGCTGTCCCACCACCACGTATTGCAGCCTCGGAAAGTCAGCTGCAACTACAACCTCTGTCAGAATCAAAACAGGCACCGTACATTAAGGGTCACCTCTGAACTGAAGGAATTACCACAGTTGGAAATAAATACTGAAATTGCTCATTTATCTGTAGGTGGTTACCGCTGTATTCTTTGGCTTTTGGGAAAATGTGGACTTGGAATTGAAGGATACAAGGAAAAGGAGCAGCACTTGGCAACTCCTGCAAACTGAGCAGTGCGGGGAAGATTGTGTCATTTCTTCTCCGGGCCCACAAATTAAGTTTCCTTCCTTACAAAGAGAAGGGAAAAAGAGCCTGACATAAAGGAGACACAGTGCAGTCTCACCTCACACGTAGAAGAAGGAGAGCTCTCATGGCACTAATCATAGAATTCACGGAATCATAGGATGGCCTGGGTTGAAAAGGACGTCAAAGGTCATTGAGTTCCAACCCCCAGCTATGTGCAGGGTCGCCAACCACCAGACCAGGCTGCCCAGAGCCACATCCTTGGCCCTGAATGCCTCCAGGGATGGGGCATCCACAACCTCCCTGGGCAACCTCTTCCAGCGCGTCAGCACCCTCTGAGTGTAAAACTTCCTCCTAGTAGCTAATGTAAATTTCCCCAGTCTCCATTGAAAAGCATTCCCCCTTATCCTATCACTATCCACCCTCATAAACAGCCGGTCCCCCTCCTGGTTAGATGCTCCCTTCAGGTACTGAAAGGCCACAATGGGGTCTCCCCAGAGCCTTCTCTTCTCCAGGCTAAACAAGACCAGTTCCCTCAACCTTTCCTCACAGGAGAGGTGCTCCAGCCCTCTGGCCATCTTAGTGGCCCTCCCCTGGACCCGCTCCAACAGCTCCACGTCCTTCCTGTGCTGGGGACCCCAGGCCTGGACGCAGTACTGCAGATGGGGTCAAGTAGAGGGGCACAATCACTTCCCTCTCCCTGCTGGCCACCGCTTTTTGAATGCAACCCAGCACACAGTTGGCCTTCCAGGCTGCAGGCACACACTGATGCCTCACGTGCAGCTTCTCGCCCACCAGGACCCCCAAGTCCTTCTCTGCGGCGCTGCTCTCAGAGAGATCTTCCCCCACTCTGTATAAATACCTGGGATTGCCCCGACCCAACGCAGCACCCTGCGCTTGGCCTTGCTGAACCTCATCAAGTTCTCGTGGGCCCACTTCTCCAGCCTGCCCAGGTCCCTCGGGATGGCTTCCCTTCCCTCCAACGTATCAACTGCACCACTCAGCTTGGTGTCATCCGCAAACTTGCTGAGGGTGCACTCGATGCCATCGTCTGTCACTGATGGAGATGCTGAAGAGCACCGGTGCCAAGACCGACCCCCGAGGGACACCGCTTGGGACCGGCCCCCACCCTGGCACAGACCCACTGATCACAACCCTTTGGCTGCGTCCAGCCAGCCAGATCCTAATCCACTCAACAGGCCATCCTTCACATCCACACCTCTCCATTGTAGAGTGCGGAATGTGGTGAGGGACCATGGCAAAGGCCTTGCAGCGTTCCAAGTAGATGACATCCACTGCCCCTCCCCCATCCACTGAAGCCGTCACTCCATCACAGAAGGCCACCGGATCGGCCAGGCACGATCTGCCCTTGGTGAAGCCATGCTGGCTGTCTCGGATCACCTCTTTGTCTCGGATGTGCCTTAACACAGCTTCTAGGAGGATCTGCTCCAGGACCTTCCCAGGCACAGAGTTGCAGCTCACCAGCCCGTAGTTCCCCGAGTCCTCCTTTGTCTCGTCCTTACAAATGGGAGCACTGTTTCCCTTTCTGCTTTTCCAGTCACCGGGAACTTCCCCAGTCAGCCGGGACTTTTCCGATGCAACGGAGAGCGGCTCGGCACCACATCAGCCATCTCGCAGAAGCCTGGGATGGATATCATCCGGCCCCACGGACTTACATACATTCAGTTCCCCGCGGAGGACTCAGACTTCTTCCGCCGTTACAGTGGGACGGAATGCGCTCCTCTCACCCACACTGAGGGCTTCAGGGTCCCGGCAGGCACGGGAAGCCCGACCACCTGCAAAGACCGAGGCAAAGCTCTCACTGAGCACCTCAGCCTTTGCCATGGCTGCCCACTGCCTTTCATCCGAGGGAGCGCTCTCCTCGGCCCGTCTCCTCCTGCCTGTGAAGCTGCAGATGAGGCTGCACGCGTCTTTGCGCGTGCACTGCTGTGCAACGGGATGGGGTTGCATGTGTGTGCGTGCATGTGGTTGCACGCAGGGATGGGCCACACACGCGTGTGTGCTGTGGGCAAACAAACCGCTGTGGTGCTTCAGGGAGAGCCTCACCGCCTTTTTGCTGCTCCCGGCAGCACCTCGCTGCCATTCTTTGCTTCTTGGAACCACTTCCTGTCGCTGCCGCTGCTTTGAGGGTGTCCGCTCTGCTCCCAGCTCGGTGCAGGCCCATGCCGGCCTCTCATTGGTCAGCGGAGGCTCCATCCCGCCCTTGCTGGCCTCTCATTGGTCAGAAGCAGCTCTGACCCACGCCCGGTGGCCAATAATTGGTGATCGGCAGTTCCATCCCGCCCCTGCTGGCCTCTCATTGGTCAACGGCATTTCTGGCCCGCCCCTGGCCTCTGATTGGTGAGCGGCAGCGCCGCCAGCTGCAATCAGCTGAGGGGCAGTGCGCGCCGTTGGCAACCGGCTTGGAATCGCCCAGCTGTCCCCTCAGACGGCAGCCCATGGCCGTCCCCTTCGCCGTGGGATGCGGGGATTTGGGGCGGCTGAAGGAGTCGGGGCCCCCACCGCTGTAGCGCTGCTGCCCCCATTAGGGCCTGGAACCCCGAGCCTCCAGCTCTGCTCGCGGTGCCCCCCAAGGCTGAGGTGGTCTGTGGGTGGAGGGGCAGTGGAGGAGATGTGGTGGGGATGTGGGAGCTGAGGGGCTTTGGGGGCTATTGGGGGATGTGGGAGGATATGGGGCTGTAGGGTGCTGTGTGGGGATCTCGAGGGATATGGGGATATTGGTGGGTTTTGGGAATAGAGCGGGATGGAGGGATGTGGGGCCCACAGGGGGTGCTATAGAGGGATGTAGGGCTGTGCGTGAGTTGTAGGAGGAGATGGGGCTGTAGGGGGCTGTGTTGGGAATCCAGGGAGTGTGTGAGGGGCCATGGGGAGGCCAGAGGGAGAAATGGGACTGTATGGGGTATAGGGTAGGGCTTTGGGGCGACAGGGGGCTGTAGTGGGTTATAGGGGTGGATATTGGGGGATATGGGGCTGTAGTGTTCTGTGGGGGCTATTGGGAGGGATGTGGGGCTATCGGGGGCTTTAGTGGGGGCCGTAGAGGGATATAGGGCTGTGTGGGGTTGCTGGAAAATATGAAACTATGGTGGCTGTATGGGTGTGTGGGACTTTATGGAGCTTAATTGTGTCTCTAGGTGGGCTATGGGGCTCTGGAAAGCTGTGGGGGACTGTAGAAGGGGTATTGGGGTATATGGGAAAAGAGGGGTCTGTGGTTGGGATCTAGGGATCTGTGGGCAGCTATTGGGGGATATGGGGCTCTAGGGTGCTGCAGGGTCTTTACAGAGTGTTTTAGAGCTATATGGGAGATATAGGGGGACTTGGTTCTCTAGGGGGCGGTGGGGGTATAGGGGTGATATGGGTCTGTAGGGGGCTTTGGGAGGAGCTCCACGGTTCTATGAGGGGGCTGTAAGGGCTATAGGTGTGTTCGAGAGGGATATGTGGCTCTAGGGGTTTGTGGCAACATGTGGGAGGGTTGAGGGTGCTAGGGGTTGGGGGGGGCTATAGGGCAGGATGTTGTGCTGTAGGTGATTGTGGGGGCCTGAGGGAGGATATAGGGTGTCTGTGGGGATATAGGGGAGATATGGAGTCTAGAAGGGTTCTAGGGGGATATGAGGCTGGATATGGGAGAGTGTGGGGGGCTCTGGAGGGAGTCTAGGGCCAGTGTGGGTCTGTGGGGTGCTATAAGGGGAGATTGGGCTTTAGGGGCTGGGGGACTGTAGGGAGGGTCTTAGGGCTGTAGAGGGGACATGGGGTGCTATGTGGCTGTAGGGAGCAGGGGAATATTATGACGCTGTAGGGGGCTATTGGGAAAGCTATATGGTTCTATGGGGAGGCTATAGGAGCTTTATAGGTGGTTATGGGGCTATAGGGAGCTGTGGGTGGTCTGTAGGCGGGTTCTAGTAGGGTAGGAGGCTATAGGGGGCTGTGGAGGGGATATAGGGAGATATGGGGTAGTAGTGAATTTTTAGGGGGTTGTGGCAGGCTGTAAGAGGGTATAGGATGATAGGGGGCCAGGGAGGGTCTGTAGAGAGGGATGTTATGCTGGAGAAGGTATGGGAGGCTAAAATGGGCGTTTGGGGGTTACAGAGGGGCTGTGGTGGGCTATTTGGGGATATAGGGAGATATGAGGCTATAGGAAGTGTTTGGAGGATGTGGTCCTCTAAGGGGCTGTGTGGGTCCATAGGATGATCTGGAGCTATAGGGTGATCTCTAAAGGGATGTGGGGCGAGAAGGCTCTCCCTTCCTTCCTTTCCCCCCTTCCACAGCAGGGAGGGTGAAATGCTAGTCATGAAATTGAAATTGGAACTGAAGTTGTCTTGCAATAGAATATGATGCTTTTGTGGTCTTCAATCTGAAACGTGTTTTCTCCTTGGCTTTAGGATATGTGTTTGTTTTTAATGACTATGCTTAATAATCTAATCATGTTTCATAATGCCTTTTGAAAAGGTTTCAGTCTGCAGTCTGCTGATCCAAAAGAAAGAAGGCGTTTTTTGGAGGACATAATCATTGCAAGTCGAGCTGCTGCTGAACCTCCCCTTCCAACATCCAGCAGGTGAGGACGCTGTGAATCTCAGCCCTCCCTCCCTGCACGGTAGCAGCGATTCTAATCAAACCTCTGAACTCCCAGGTTTGTTCTGCAGGCCCCAATGATGGCACAGGCATGAAAGAGCCCAGAGCTCGTCGCTGGGGAGAGGCTGCGTATGGCGTTGTGAAGGAAGAGATGGAGGAGTGGTTTGAGCAGCGCTGTGCAGGAATGAACGGCTGGTAAGAGAAGAGGTGTGTGTGCTGAGAGCAAGGGCTGTACGGCTCCTCTCTGTGTTCTCACAGGAAGTGCACGGCAGAGCTCCTTGCTCTCTGTTCTTTCTTGCAAGGCTGCGGCGCTTCAAAGTGCGCTGTGGGTGGGCAGCGCGATGACAGCCCAAGGGTGGCAGCAGGAGATGCAGCGCAGCCCTCTGCAGCAGCAGGGTGCATTGATTGGTCTTGCTCATTCGTGAAGGAGAAGGTGTGTTTAGCTGCCAACTTTGGTGGCTCCATGGCATGTGCTGAATGCTTTGGGGCCCTTCCTGTGTTCCTCATGTCCTGAGGCAGTGAAGGACTTCGCTTGCTCTGTAGGAATGGTTCCTGTGCAAGGACATGGTCGTCTGCCTGTAGCAGATACTGAAGGTTGTGGTTTTGTGACTGCAGTGATGGAGTTGGCTTTAGAATGGCAATTGCACTCTGCTCACGTGCAGCTCTTTCTGACACAGGCAGTATTCGGGCAGCGGTACTGCAGCTCCTCTGGCAGCTTTGCAGCTCAGTTGGGAAGCAGAAGATGTGGATGTGAAAGAAGAAGTCCGTTGCTGGGACGTTCCCCTGTTCTTCCCCCAGCTGTCCCCTTGCCTCAGCCTGGATTCCCCTTGCATTCCTGTAGGATTCCCTTCCATCCCCCTGGCTGCCCCTTGCTTTCCCCAAGGCTGCCCTTTCCTTTCTCATGACTGCCCACCCATCATTCCCTCAGAGTTCCAATATCCCTCCCAGTGTTTCCCAGCAAGACCCCTAGAGACACCCTATAGCTGTTGCCTTTCGCAGGCAACCGTGATGTTCGTTGCTTAGGGGAGCCTGCGGCTTGGCCAAATACCGAGGTGACACCAATATGATGAGCGGCAAAATGGCGTTTATTAAGTTCTAACAAGCACTTATATTTCTTTTAACCCTTCGTGTACGCCCACTGGATGGTACACGTGGCACGTACCTAACACATGGGGAGGAGCCTGACACGTTACATCCCGAGACCCCGATCACGCCTATTACAACATCTCCCCCTCCCCATGCTATAGAAAGCTGACCCGTTACAACGCGAACGCAAATCCTAACTCTATTTCTATTCCTAAGTGCGTCTATAATTGCTCCTGAATGCGCTGATACACGTACTGCTGACGTGAGATTTCCTTTATGAAGTTTCTTAAGCATGCCTTAAGAAGCTGAACAAAGCATGGAAGACAGAGCATAATAGCCAAGAATATTGCTAAAACTACGATAAGCGTTTTAAGCATTTGTTTTAGCCACGGCTCTAATTCCCCAAGCAGACCCTCCAACCATTCACCGAAGGGATCGGCCTGCACCTTGATCTTCTGTGTGTGGCCTTGCATCCACTGTAGTTGTTTATGGATCGATGCGCTGTGATCACTTAAGTTGAAGCAACAGAACCCTTCGACATCCTCACATCCGTGGCTTTGAGCTAAAAGCAAGAAGTCAATAGCCGTGCCACCCCCTGGCAAAGAACATAGACACATTAGCAGAGATAGAACCAAATTTCTCGGTGTGTGCAGTAACGGCTGTGTTGCCGGATCCGTGTCCTGGCCTGTCTTCGGTGGTCCACGCACCCATATAAGTGTTTTTTTCCGCTTCTCCGGTGTCGGGGTCTTCGGCTTCCCCAGTAGCCACGCCTGCAACAGAAACGCTCAGTTCTCGTTACTTGAGGCCAAACTCTGGCTTAACTTTCCTCGATGGAACCCATATAATGTTTCCCGACTCTTTGTTTTTGACCGCTGCGTAGCCTCTACCCCAAACTAAAATAGACCACCCTGATTCCCATAACCCATTGTCGATCTTAATCTTCACCGGTGGTCCTTCTTCAATAATCCTCGGTTGCCAGTGCTTTTGCATAGGGGTGCGGTGATTCTCCCCCCGTTCAAAATGGTTTAATGCATACAACGCACGAGCCAGCAACTCTCCCTGTTGGCTCACTGGAATCTTTCCCCTGTAATTTTCCCCCTCCCCAAGGACACACAACTTTTCCTTGAGGAGCCGATTCGCTCTTTCGACAATAGCCTGGCCCTGCGAGTTGCCAGGGATACCTGTACTATGCGTGATGCCCCAACGCGCTAGCCACTCCTTGGTGGAGCGCGAGATGAAGCAGGAGCCATTGTCTGTCTCAATGTGACTCGGTAGGCCTAATGTCGCAACGCACACCGACCAGTGATGTTGTGCTGCAGAAGAATTCGCGCGGCCATGTTGGGTAGCAACAATGACAGTGGACGCGGTATCAACAGTAACCGCAAGCCAAGACCTCGGCGCCAGACGTGGCTCCAGCGTGAAGTCCGTCTGCCAGACGTCGAGAGGTGCAATTCCCCTAGGGTTCACTCCCGCACTAAGCGCAGGGGCTGAATTACAGTGAGGGCATGCCTGCACCACCTCCCGGGCCACCGCCATAGGAATAGAACATGTCCTTGACAGTGCTCGAGCCCCTAGGTGTAGCGTAGAATGTAGGTCTCTAGCCTCCCTCACCGTAAGAACCTTGTGCCCCGCGTGTTGGTCGGCGAGGGCATTGCCAGTTGTAAAGAATCCCGGAACGTCTGAATGACTTCGCACATGAAGAACAGCAGCGGGCGCTGTCCTTGCCGTCAATGCTTCCTCCAAGAGGAAGGCAATCGAAGTATTGGGTTGTCCTTCCTGCCCCATTCGTAGTAACATTTTTGCAATGAAAGCAGAGTCAGTGACTACATTGCAAGGGGTGTCTGGCCAGAGGAGCAGTGCGATCGCTACCGCCTGCGCCTCAAGCGTCTGAACACTGACACTGTGATCTTGAAATGTTCTTATTTCCCAGTCACCCGTCTGGTTCTTCCAGACAACCGCCCCCTGACCTGTCAATGAAGAGGCATCCGTAAATACTGTTGGACCATCAAGGGGAGAAGCAACAACCCGAAGACGGAGTGACACCTGGAGTGGGCGTGCCAGCTCGAAAATCGGAAGGGAACCCGCATACCTAAGCTTGCCTCCGAACCCATGCAGGGCTAGGAGGATCTCGTCAGGCAAGATCTGTGAATCTCGGAAGAACCTGGGCAGGTGGACTATATCCAAATCCTTTCCAAAATCCCTAAATGCAGATGTCCTTGCCTTACTAAGTAGCAGGGAGAGAAGCTCCACCCATGGGGTAAATGCCCGCACCGGCTGTGCTGAGAACAGCCAGCGCAGAGGTTGTGGACAGGAGCCCAGTGCATGACCAATGACAGCTACGGCTCCATCCTGGCAGCGAGTAACAGCGCCCTCTAGGGGGATACCCGGTGTCCACCTGGACAAACTTGCTGTTGAGGACAGTGATAGTATTTCTCGCCAGGCAGCGTCCATCTCTGGGGTCCACTCTCTCCTTTCCCGTGGGTCTGAGCCCTTCAGCTGGTCATAAAAGGGCTTCATTAATCGTGGTGGAATACCCAGTGCTCCCCGGACCCACTGGATAGCTCCTACCAATTTCTGAACATCCCACAGGTTGGTTACGTGAGGCTTAATCTCCAGGCCCTCGGGGATAACTGTGGATGATCTAAACTTATATCCTAGGAATTCTATCCCCGGCCCTCGTTGTACCTTTTCTTGGGAGATCGTGAAACCTGCACCCGTGAGCGTGCCTGACACCCGTGCTTCTAGGGCTTGTAGTTGGGAACCTGTCGGAGCTGCAAGCAGAAGATCATCCATGTAATGGACAATCTGGCAGTCTGGCATGTCGCGTCTCACTGGCGCGATAATTGTATTCACCACAAGCTGACAAATAGTAGGTGAACAGGCCATTCCCTGAGGGAGAACCTTCCATTGAAACCTTTGAGCTGGGCCCTGGTTATTCCGTACAGGGACTGTGAATGCAAAAGCCTCCCGGTCCTGTTCTGCCAAAGGGATGGAGAAAAAACAATCCTTAAGGTCAATGACCACAAGGGGCCATCCCCTGGGAACAGCTGCAAGTGATGGACCGCCTTGCTGAACGGGACCGAACTGGACGAGCTGTGCATTAACAGCCCGAAGATCATGCAATAAACGGAAGGACCCCGATGGTTTCCGGATAACAAAGATGGGCGTGTTCCACCTACTAAGTGACGGTTCAATGTGTCCTGCCTCCAGTTCCCTGGAGACCAGCTGCGTCAGCGCTGCTAATTTATCAGTAGGAAGGGGCCACTGATCCACCCAAATGGGAGACGCTTCCCGTTTCCAGCGTAATGGGATGGCAAAATGCAGCGCAAGGTGGTACACAGTGGCCCTTAGTATAAATTTGTGAGTCGAACTCCCAAGGACGTGAGAAAATCACGCCCTAAGATTGATCCTTCCACCGGTGCCACGAGGGGTTGCACCAACACCGGTGCCTCCATCATCCCACTCCTATCAATGATAGCGATCTCCACTTCCTCTGCAGCCCCTTTTGTTGGGACTGTGCCTCCCACTCCCCCAATATGCTGCCAATGCGAGGTGAGTGGCCAGTTCGTCGGCCAATCGGCCTCCGCAATCACTGTAACGTCCGCACCAGAATCTAGCAAAGCCGTAAAAAGCGTGGTTCGAGGTCCCTCTTTTTGGGGCCACGGACCCGCATATGACATTATCACCTTAACTAGTGGACGGTCCCCCAATCCCATGGCTAATGCCATGGTGGGCATGTTCTCCTTGGCCCATTGCTCTGATTTGGGAAGGTGCCCTGGGCCCGAGGCGCCCTCCCTTGGCCGTTTCCCTGCATCGCTTCCTTGATCTTCCTGCAGTTACGCGCCGTGTGGCCCGCCCCACCACACCACTGGCATTTTTTGTCTGTGTCTGTTTTTGAGCCACCTTTATTCGGACAGTTGGTCCTAAAGTGTCCGGGTTGTCCGCACTTATAACAGACACCTTTCCCTCCCCCGTCCTTGGGGCGTGTAGCTGCCTGTACTGCGAGCTGGAGGGCTGCGGCTAAGCCCTCATTTGTTAATGGAGTAGCGCGCTGATGGTCAAGCACATATTTGATAAGTTCCCCTGGGGTTGTTAAGTTGCCTGGGGCCGCCCTAATAATTTGCTGTATGTCCGAGAGCGATTTTTGCTTAAGGCAATCAATGATAACAGGACCTTGGGCCGGCTCTGGAAGATCGGACCCCTCAACTGCACGAATCAAGCGGTTTGCAAATTCTGCAAAAGGCTCTGAAGGGCCTTGTTTGATATCCGCCCACGGGAGAGTAGGCTCTGTAACTCGAGCCAGCTCCCGAAGGGCCTGTAGGGCCACAGTTGTGACTGCTGCTAACTCTCCCGGTCTCAACAGCCTAAGCTGGCCTTCCGGAGATCCCACCATGCCGTCCGCTACACCCTGGAGACGCGCTAATGTAGTCCTATCCCCTCGACCCTGACCATTGGCTGGGTGTCGGGCATCTCGGGTGGCAGCCGCCACCACTGCTTGCAAGTGTGTATTCCAAGCATCATACCACAGGGTGTACTGAACCGGTTCAAGGATCACATGCATGAGGCTGATCACATCGTACGGTAGTAGGCTAGAGGCCATGAGGGCCTCTACCGCCGCCATTGTTACTGGGGAACGCAGCCCCTTTGTTTTAACAATTTCAGAAAGGCGGGTTATTGCTTTAGAATCTAGAGGGACCCACGCCGGGCCCTCTGTCTTGACTATGACCGGAAGGGCTAGCGGCGGCCGTGCTGGGTCGGCTGCTCGTAAGTCCTCCCTCACCCGGGCCCAATCAGTGAGCATGGGCGGAGCCCACGGGGTGGGTGCTGTGGGGCTGCACCCCTCAGGGGTGGACCCCTGGGACGTTGGCCACGGGGCTCCGCCCCTGCATTCACCGCGGGGCGGGACGGTGCAGTCCGCCCCGTTGGGGAAGTTGCTACAGCAACAGACTGAGCTGCACTCGTTATCACAACACACGGGTTGCGCTGTACCTCCTCGGAATGCCGTACCCTCCCCCGAAGCCTGCTTATCAGCCCTGCAGGAGATGTTACCACATTCCTCTAAGGACCTTCCCCCCCCCTCCCCGACTGACTTCAGTGAAGGATATAAGCCTTGAGAGGGATACGGAGGTGGGGGTGTTGTGGCCTCCACGCTTGAACAATTCGATGCAACTTCGTCCTTCTTTGCTCCCGGAGCTATCGTGGCAGGATGGGTTGTAGGGGCTGGCGCCACCTTATCTCCAGCCGGAACTGCACGAGGAATGAGACCCACTCCCGGCCCCGCAACCTCTAACCCCAATAGCTCCCTGGCTTGTTCGCTCGCAAGTTTCTCCTCGCGCGCAGCCTTCAATCCTCCCAGAATCAAACCCCAAGTTTTAAATTCCGCTGCTTTTTGAGTGACCATTGCTCGTTGGGATAAGGCAGCGGTAATTGAATCCCAATTACTGTGGTCATAAATCTCGTGGGGCGATGTTAACAGCCCTTCCCTCTCAAGCAACGAGAGGACCGCAGCTATCTCCTTCTGAGAAGGAGCATGCTTCCCGTTATAAATCTTACACGCATGAACGATCACCTTTATGACGGCTTCCATGATGCCCCCGATCCTCCTCCCGATTGAGACCAGGATCCCAGGCTCTTCTCCGGCGTGATTCTGGAGGGTATATCTGTCGCTCGTCCGCGACCTCCACCGACAGAGGGGTGACTGCAGATTCCCTCTGTCCCCGGGCTTGTCCCCCGGCTTCCACCGCCCAGCAAGTCCTAACGCTCCGCGGTGGGCTCCTGCCCCGTCAAGCAGACAGCCGACTCATTCCCCTAAGCATCACGTCGGAGGTCACCACTTGTTGCCTTTCGCAGGCAACCGTGATGTTCGTTGCTTAGGGGAGCCTGCGGCTTGGCCAAATACCGAGGTGACACCAATATGATGAGCGGCAAAATGGCGTTTATTAAGTTCTAACAAGCACTTATATTTCTTTTAACCCTTCGTGTACGCCCACTGGATGGTACACGTGGCACGTACCTAACACATGGGGAGGAGCCTGACACGTTACATCCCGAGACCCCGATCACGCCTATTACAACAATAGCCCCCCACAGAGCCCTGGAGCCCCTCGAGGACCCCCTCAGACCCAGTACACCTCCCCCGTAGCTGGCCCATACCCACATGGAGCCCCACAGTCCCCAGCAGCACCCCATGTGCCCCACTGGGCTTCCCCGGAATCCTCCTATTTCCTCCCTCAGACCTCCTTTACTCCTCCAAGATCCCCCCTGGGAACTCGCTGACCCCCATGTTCTTTGACAGTACCCCCATCACCATCCAGTGAACCCCATAGCCCACCTTTGGCCTCTCCTCCCCCTGACCTGCCTCCAGATCCCGTACAACCTCACAGTGCTGTAGCATGGATGGCTTCTGCAGGTGAGGAATGGGGAGCTGGAGAAGGTGTAAGGCACAGATGTGGGTGAAAGTGAAGTGGTTGGCACTGGGGATACTGGGGAACACAGATCAGAACATGGGAGGATTTGGGGAGGATAAGGGGATGTGGACCACAGCCTACAGGAGCAGAGTGCTTCTCAGGAGGAGGCAAGGTGTGAGTTACAGGTGGGACTTGTGGGTGCGGGGACGTGGGGTGGCATGGGTACGTGGGGGGTCTGGGGGCTCGTGGGGAGCGGTTTGGGGTCCGAATGGAGGATGTGGGGTGGTGTTGGCGTGCATTCATTGATTTCTTCCTGAGAGGGGATTGGGGTTCCCTGTGGCCCAAAGGTGGAGCCCTCATCGGTAACCGCACATGAGCCCAGAACCCCATATAACTCCACGTGACCCAAGGCTCCACATATCCCATAACCTTGTGAGCACAGTAAGCCCATATGAGGCTGTGGGCAGGGATGGGTCTGTTCCTGGCTTGTTCAGGGGGTACTATAAGGTGGCTCTGGGGCCGCTGTAGGTCAGCAGCCTGTATATTCCCCTGATGCTCATCTTGCCCTCATCTTGGGGGGCCAAATGGAGGTCAAGGGGTTTGTTGGGGGCTAAGGAAGAGGTTCCATGAGTGTATCCCATAGCTGCCCAGAGCATCCCCAGAGCCATCCTAGAGGAGCAGTTCCAGAGCAGCCCCATCATTGCCCATAGCTCGTAGCCAGCAGCAGTTCCACCAGCAGCAGTGTGTTGGGTAAAGACAGCTCCTAAGTGTGGCTCTGCTCCAAAGCTGCCCCAAAGTGCTCCTGAAGCCCTCCCATAGGCGTCTTTTAACTGTCCCACAACCCTGTGAGGCTTCCCCACATCCCAGCACATCCACGAACGTGCCTGTGGGGTGTGCGAGAAACGCTCACATCCCTGATGTTCCACCAGGCACAGCTCTCAGTGCAGCAGCAAAGCTCATTCCTGATTGCTGTGGCATTACTGCACTCTCTTCTGTGAGCTCCTTCTGCTCCTGTAGCTCTCCTCCCATGGCACCCACTGCTCTCCTGTTCCCCCTTGGCTGGGCACTGCAGGCTCACAGTCTCCACCACGCATCCGGTGTGCCGTTTTTCCAGGTGTCGTCTATGGCCAACGTGTTCCTTTCGGGCTGATTGTGTGTTTTTCTATGCAGACAGGCAGGCAGGACTTCTTGCAGCTGTTGCACGTGCTGGGTCTCATGCTCCGTCCTGCGGCTGTGCCTTATCTCGTGTGCACTCTCCACCTCCCCCTGGTCAGAACGTCCTGGCCCTGCTGTGCTCTGCTCAGCATCTGTCTGCTGAACGACGACACAGCTGTCACATTGAGCCTGCCTTGTGCTATCCCTGCAGATGTTGGATGATTTCCTCTGCCACTCTCCCACCTGTAACCGCTCGGGTGCTTTCCAGCAGCACACAGCTGGCACACAGAGCCATGCTGACCACGGCAGGGTGCAGCTCCCTGTTGCAGTCCCGTAGCGGTGGGTGGCCGTGCCAAAGGGGGATCCCACTGCTGCTGCTCCCCATCCTTCTGCGCTCGTTCTGCACCACCGTGCATTCCATCCTTCCTCCTCGTGCTGCGCTGACCATTTCTCGGGGTCGTTGCAGCAGCTGCTGCAAGTGCAGATGTTGGAGCAGTTTCTTCCCCACCGCGAGATGCCTTCCAAGAGGCACTGCCCCTACTGCTGCAACGGCCCCAGTCTGGGACGCCTTTTTGTAAGGAGTTGTGTTGTTTGTTCTGCAGCTGACTTGGATTTCTTCTCCCACTGTCCCGTGAAGGAGTTGATTTGCTTCAGTCCATCCCTGTTCCATTCCTGGCTCGGGTATCCCTCGTGGCCATGCAGCACCGCAGCAGCAAAGCTCCAATCCCTTCCCCGGTCTCAGTGGGTTCAGTTTGTTCTGTTCTCATCCACTTACAGAAACAGAAGCTACCAAGCCACCAAACCCTGGGACAGGTATTTCCCTGCAGAAGCATTCATGTCCTTCTCCTGGCCCCTTTGGCCAGCTCCCAGCTCTCCAAACTGAGGCGTACGGCTGCAGCCCACCCCATGGCTTCTCTGGGGCAGCTGTGGGGCAGCCCCACCCTGAGGAGGAGATGCCTTTTCCTAGCATGCAGCTGGTTCTATGGCCACATGGGGTGAGGACGTGGGGTCGTGGGTCACATAGGAGTCCTGCAGGGTCACAGAGTTACGGGGTGATGTGGGGCTATGGGGTCAGATGGGGTTCTGAATCACAGTGATAGGGTCAGATTGGATGGTAGGGACAGATGGGGTGACATGGAGTTATGGATCACATGGGTTGTATGGTCAGGGTGAGGTGGGGGCAAGGATCCCAGATTTATGGGCCACATGGCGTCAGTTCGCAGCATGATGGGGGCAGGAAGAGTCAGGGAGTCACAGGGTCATGTGGGGGTATGGTTCCCATCAGGGCTGTGGGTCACGTGCAGCCATGGGGTCACGCACATACAGGGCGATGAGGTCATCTTGGGTTATGGCTCATGTGGGGTAACGGCTCAGGGCCCCACCTTTGGGCCACAGGGACGCCCAGTCCCCTCTCACGATGAAATGAAACCACTGCAAACTCTGTCCACTCCCCCCCCCCTTTTTACCTCAAACCGCTCCCCACATCCTCCCATACTCTCTACGTCCCCATACTACCCCATGCCCCTGTGTCCCACCTGCAGCCCACGTCTTGTTTTCTCCTGAACAGCATTCTGCTCCTGCAGCCTGTGTTCCCACATCCCTTAATGTCCCTATATCCACCAAACACACCCCCAGAGAGCCCTATAGCTCCTCAAGGACCTTCTCAGACTCAGTACATCTCCCCTACAGACAAGCTGGGCCATCACAGGCTTCTGCAGTCCCCAGCAGCAGCACACATCCCCCTCTGAGCTCCCACTGAACCCCCTTGTTTTCTTCCTCACACCTCCCTTACGCCCTCAGTCCTCTCCTGGGTCCTCAGAGTTCCACAGTCCATGACAGGACCCCCATTACCATCCCAGGATCCCCATATCCCACCGACGAGGAACCCCACAGCAAAACACATCTCAGGATGGGGCTCCAGTGGTGCACCAATGCATTCATTAAAGAGAGGAGAATGAATGAGCGTAAAGGGGGGCCTTTCCTCCTGATGTTGCCCACCGCCTGTGTGTTGGCTGTGCCATGCCAGCAGCATTTTGTCCTCGAGCTGTGAGTGCAGGTATGCGTGCATACGGGGGTGTGCAGAGATGGTGCTGAACATCAGAGCGTGCATTGCGCTTGGCTGTGTGCACAGTGCTTGCAGGTGAAAGTTTTGCATCTGTGTGCATGCACATGGCAGTGTGCAAGGCTGGAGCAGTGCTCGAGTCTTCGTGCGCGTGGGTGTGCAGAGGGATGGGGTGCACGCATGTGAACACAGCGCCATGGCAGGCACTGCAAAGGAAACAGCTCCATCCCAGCCACAACAGTGACAGGCAGGCAGGCACTGGGGAGGGCTGCACGGCAGAGGGACGCCCTCTGAGTGCCACAACCTGGAGCGCTGTCTGCAAGCAGAACAGTGCCGGGATGGCAGCCTGGTGGTCCTAAGCTGCAGAGATGCTGCTCTGGACCAACAGCCTGTCATTTTTTCAGAAAACGCTGTCCTTTTTCTGAACTTTGCTCATTACATACTTGTCAGTAAGGAAAAAATGCTTGGTGCTGCCCTGGGAAACTCGGCAATCTCCACAGCATTGCTCTCCAAGTTAGCACGCTCATGGCCAGGCTGTGTTCCCAGCAGCTCTTTGCACGTGCTTTGCAGACAGTCTGTCTGTGGGCAGTGCAAAGGACTGCTGCCTCCGTTGCATCACTGGACGGCAGCATTCACTGACGGAGCTGTGGCAGTTCTGAGCGAGCGCCGCGAGACCAATAACGAGGAGGTGGTGCAGCAGCTCTCCAAGTGCCGCTGGACAAATCAGGCCGTGTGCTCTCTGTAAATCTATAAATTTGACTGGTGTTTATTGACTACGTTTGAAGGTGGAGTGCCGAGTTGGGCGGCACTCAGCGCTGCCCTGTAACGCCGCGCACTGCAGAAGCTGCTGCCTGCTGACGCTCCTCCTCTCAGTCCTTCAGCTGCAGCTTCTGCATCATCTCCACAAGGCTGTCCACTGCGGAGGCCTGGGAAGAAACGGAGCGAGGGTAGAAACAGGACACCACTTCCCTCGGGATTTTACAGTCTCTTCCTTTCATGTGTGACAGACAGAGGCCCTGAGAACAACAAGAGCCGTGTCTGTGTTCACCAAGGACTCACCTCTGCACGTGCAGCGGCAGCTCTGAGGGCAGCCTTCTTCAGCTCCACTCTCCTCTCTTTTCGTTGTCGTCTTCTTTCTGTAAGGCAAGAAAAAGAGATGAATTCATTTTGTCTACAGTGAAATGGCAGAAACATACATGCCGTACAAGCAGAAGGCAGCAAAAAGACGGAGGAAATGGGACTAGGAAGCCTCCCAGTGAATGACATTTCCAGGAGGCGTGCAGAAGACTGCCATAGAGTTAACGGGAAGAGACAGGGTTACACGTTCTGGCACCTCACTGCCTTTGGACTTTGTAGCCTTCCACTCTTTTCCCCTCCAAGGATAAGGAAAAAGCAAAGCCAACCCTAAGCAAACTCAGTGTGCTCGCACAGGGAAGCGCCTCAGCACGGCGGGTACCACAGCACCTTCTCACCTCTTTGCTTGGAGATCCGAGCAGCAGCAGGCCCAGGGTGTGCTGCTGGAGCCGGCACACAGTCTCCACTCGGCCCCCTCACTCTCTTATTGGAAGGCAGCTGCACTGCTGTTGGTTTCCCTTCCTCCAAGGCCTTGCGTTTACATCCAGCCTGGGTGTTGGAGACAGAGCGGGGGCACACGGCAGGGGAAGGTCTTCCCCCTGTGCTGGGACCTGCTCTTCTAGGGAGACCTCCAGCCTGCAGAGGAGCTTGAGCTGCTGCCTGTTGAGAAGCTCTCTCAGTATGGACCTGCTGGACCACTTTGACATAGATTTTGGCATTTGGCTCAGCACCAATCTCTGTTAAGAAAGCAAAAACAAGGAGATTTCATGAGAGCCCAACACTACTTTCAGTCAGCAAAACGGGTCACAATCCTGGGACATCTCATCTCGAGTGCTCACGGTCATGGATCATAGGAACTCGGCTGAACTGTGGGGTCACATTTCTAAGCAGCACAGGAATACTAAATGTAAATGCAGGGATTAAGACCACAACCAACACACAACGTCCACAGTCCCAGGAAAGGACGGACAGAAAGTTTCACTAGAGAGACAGTGCACCAAGCCCAGGTGCCTGCTGTGTGTCTGTACCTCTCTTGGGTGCTGTGCGACACTGGGCGCTTCTGCCTTGCCTTTCTGCAAGGCTGCGCTTTGCTGGAAGGCCGCTCGCATCAGCTTCTGGCAGAAAGGAGACAAGAAAGACATGAAGAGCATCTCTGTGGTGGAAGATTTGAGCACAGCCAACCACAAACTTCTGGTCTGCAAGAGCAGTTTCTTCAGCTTGCCTTTCAGCTGTTACAACATTATGCCAACTCTGCAGTCAGCACGGATCTGCAGTGCCCTTTCCTCTCCACTCCATCGCACACTCTGCCATCCATGCTGCCCTGTTTAGAGGCACTTGCCCACAGCACAGCTCACAAGAGCTTCTTACCTGCGGAGGCTTTGCGTTTCCAGCCTTGCCCAGCACCACTCCATGGACGCGCAGGCTCCATCCCTACAACAACAGATGGTGTGTTGATTTCACAGACACCAGCAGGCAGCAGAAGTACTGCCCAGTATGCCCACGTCCCCCCAGAAAACAGAAAGATGCTACTTTGACAGCCCAAACACAAACTGATTGATAGTTCACTTCTCACTGCTCCTTCCTGCACTCCAAATGCATGCTCATTTGACATCCCCTGAAGCGCTGCACCCGCCCAGAACGAATACTCAAAATTCATTCCTCCACACTTCATGACAGAGGGCCGAAGAAACTCACTTCTGTATGGCATGAAGGACCGTCCGTCCCTGTTGCGTCCCTCTGTGCGCTGGAAGGCGCGGTCGGATCTCTGGCAGCCTGCTGGCTGCTGCTCCCAACCGCGGGGAACCGCGCCGCGCCGCTTCTGAAGAGAGAAAGGAAGAAACGGTGGTGGGAACGGGCAGCCAAGGCTTGCAGAGAGGTTCCAGATCGTGCCAGAGAGGGGATATCAGAGTGCTGAGACACTAACTATCACTAAGGGAAAAGACGGCCTGAGCCACGTCCGCGATGTTAGCCCAGGCTGTCAGCAGTAAGCGCTGAATGCAACCGGTTACTGAGGTCACCAAGGACCAGCAGGGCTCCCCCTGCTCCGTCCCTTCCCCTTGAGAGCAAGAGAAAGGAAGAACCAAGCAGAAGAAGCCCAGCCATACCTTGCCACTCAGACGGCAGCAATTGGAACCGCGGTCGTCTCCGTGCTGAGACATGGCCGCTGAAGGCTCAGAGGATGATGAAGTTCCCAGGCCTCTGTGCACAGGAACTTCCCCGGCCCTTGGAAAGAGCTGGCTTCCCTCTTCCTCCGACTGCCTCGATCCCAAAATCTCCCTTGGGACAGGAACCCTGCAGAGAGTACCGACGAGTGCACACGCGGTGCTTCTGACGGGCTCTCACAGGGTGATCTGTTCCACGGAAGGCCCAGAGCTCAGCCTCGGTGTGCAGCACGCTCACCAGAGCACCAGCTCTGCTCACCAGCTGTGGCGGAAATGCTGCCACCCCAGCAGTGATTGTGACCTCAGCGAGTGCCCGCATCGCTTCCGTGCTTTCATCATAAGCGAAGGAAATGGGCGACTCCCAGATCCACATCTTAGGAAACCACCACCAGGGTCACCCAATGGGGTTATTTGAATAATGGAGAAGTGAAGATGACTCTTGTGCAGCCCAATAAAAACCAGTCAAGACCAGTATGGCCTCAGAGTGGTCAATGGAGTCCCAGGGGAACCCGTAGAAAACAAAACCCCGGGCCTGTGCCAGCATCTGTGTTTGGGGCTTTGAGTCCCAGGGCTGATGTCAGCCTCTCCGGCTGTGGCTTTAAGTCCCAGGGCCAGTGCTGGGCTCCCCGCCTGTGTCTGTGGCCTTAGGCCCTTGGCTGCTTCTGGCCTCTCTTGCTGGGGCTGTGGCTTTAAGCCCCTGGACTGGTGCCAGCCTTTCAGGCTGTGGTTTTGGTCCCCAGGATTGGTACCAAATTTGAAGAAACCAACAGGAGGCTCACCCAATGGGTGATCATGGGTGTCATTGGGGTTAGTGGGGGTCAGTGCGGTTAATGGGGTTATTGGAGTCAATGGGGTCATTAGGGTCAATGGGAGTCACTGGCGTCAATGGGGCAAGGGGGGTCACTGCGGTCAATGAAGGTTATTCGTGTCATTGGAGTCAGTGGGGTTACTGGGGTCAGTGTGGGTCATTTGGGTTATTGGGGTCATTGGGGTCTATAAGGCTCCTTTGGGTTAAAGGGGTCAGTGGGGTCAATGGGGATCATTGGGGTCAGTTGGATTATGGGGTTCATGTGAGGTCACTGGGGTCACTGGGTCAAAGGGCTCAGTGGGGTCAGTGGTGCCATTGGCGTTATTGCAGGCTGTCACGGAGTTACCTAGATAGATCTGTGCCCGTGACAGGGGGGCAGTAGGCTTGTGGGCCCCCCTTCCCCCTGACTTCCCGAGAAAAAAACGAAGCGGTGGCAACAATCTAAGAAGGAGAACTTATTTTACTAGCTATGATGTTGGGATGCAAGATGACACGATACAATACAATCTAATTGGGAGTAAGTATAATAAACCAAATGAAATGAGGGAGAGAGAGCGAAAGAGCGATAGAGAGGGAGAGAGAGAGAGAGTGAGAGAGTTTCCGAAACCGAAAGCCTAACTTGATGAAGGCGCCTGGCTTGGAAAGCACACCCACTCCTCTCCCGGCAGCAAGCGAAAGTGAAGAAGCACCGCGCGCAACCAGATGACGTATCTTCCGTGATGTGTCTTCCTTCTGTGACCGTGAGGTCCTCTGGGATACGTAGTTCTTCTCTTTTGTCCATGATGTTATGATGTGGAATACCAATAGCGAAGTTACAAAACCATGACACAGGCCAGAAGGGTTTGGGCTTCCAAGCAATCACCAAGCTTTTGGATGAGCCAGCCCTCTGCTTTTTGTGAGGACAGACCCCAACGAGCCCACATAACCCGAATAACCTCCTTGACCCCCACAGACAAGTCCTCCTTGGAAAGCCATCTCGGCAAGGGCAGAATAGCGCTGTTCTTGGGCCGCAGCACTCCATGGCCAGGCGCTGCTCAGACGCTGGGGCTGCATTTCCTCCTGGGCACCCACACATGCTGCGATTCCCCTGCAGGTTCCTGCCGGGTTTGTGGCTTCCTGCTGGGGAACTCCTCATCTTCTTCTGTAAGTCGGGCTGCAGGTCCGACCACCTGCAAAGACCGAGGCAAAGCTCTCACTGAGCGCCTCAGCCTTTGCCATGGCTGCCCACTGCCTTTCATCCGAGGGAGCGCTCTCCTCGGCCCGTCTCCTCCTGCCTGTGGAGCTGCAGATGAGGCTGCACGCGTCTTTGCGCGTGCACTGCTGTGCAACAGGATGGGGTTGCATGTGTGTGCGTGCATGTGGTTGCACGCAGGGATGGGGCCACACACACGTGTGTGCTGTGGGCAAACAAACCACTGTGGTGCTTCAGGGAGAGCCTCAACGCATTTTTGCTGCTCCCGGCAGCGCCTCGCCGCCATTCTTTGCTTCTTGGAGCCCCTTCCTGTCGCTGCCGCTGCTTTGGGGGTGTCCGCTCTGCTCCCAGCTCGGTGCAGGCCCGTGCCGGCCTCTCATTGGTCAGCGGCAGCTCGATCCCATCCTTGCTGGCCTCTCATTGGTCAGAAGCAGCTCTGACCCACCCCCGGTGGCCTCTCATTGGTGATCGGCAGTTCCATCCCGCCCCTGCTGGCTCTCATTGGTCAGCAGCAGCTCTAAGCCACCCCCGGTGGCCTCTCATTGGTCAGCGGCAGCTCTGACCCGCCCCTGCTGGCCTCTCATTGGTCAATGGCATTTCTGGCCTGCCCCTGGCCTCTGATTGGTGAGCGGCGGCGCCGCCAGCTCCAATTGGCTGAGGGGCAGAGCGCGCCGTTGGCAACCGGCTTGGAATCGCCCAGCTGTCCCCTCAGACGGCAGCCCGTGGCCGTCCCCTTCGCCGTGGGATGCGGGGATTTGGGGCGGCTGAAGGAGTCGGAGCCCCCACCGCTGTAGCGCTGCTGCCCCCATTAGGGCCTGGAACCCCGAGCCTCCAGCTCTGCTCGCGGTGCCCCCTGGGGCTGAGGTGGTCTGTGGGTGTAGGGACAGTGGGGGAGATGTGGTGGGGATGTGGGAGCTGAGGGGCTTTGGGGGCTCTTGGGGGATGTGGGAGGATATGGGTCTGTAGGGTGCTGTGTGGGGATCTCGAGGGATATGGGGATATCGGTGGGTTTTGGGAATAGAGGGGGATGGAGGGATGTGGGGCCCACAGGGGGTGCTATAGAGGGATGTAGGGCTGTGCGTGGGTTGTAGGAGGAGATGGGGCTGTAGGGGGCTGTGTTGGGAATCCAGGGAGGGTGTGAGGGGCCATGGGGAGGCCAGAGGGAGAAATGGGACTGTGTGGGGTTTAGGGTAGTGCTTTGGGGCGACAGGGGGCTGTAGTGGGTTACAGGGGTGGATATTGGGGGATATGGGGCTGTAGTGGTCTGTGGGGGCTATCGGGAGGGTTGTGGGGCTATCTGGGGCTTCAGTGGGGGCCGTAGGGGGATATAGGGCTGTGCGGGGGTTGTTGGAAAATATGAGGCTAGGGTGGCTGTATGGGTGTGTGGGGCTTTAAGGAGCTTAATTGTGTCTCTAGGGGGGCTATGGGGCTCTGGAAAGCTGTGGGGGACTGTAGAAGGGGTATTGGGGTATATGGGAAAAGAGGGGGATGCGGTTGGAATCTAGGGATCTGTGGGCAGCTATTGGGGGATATGGGGCTCTAGGGTGCTGCAGAGTCTTTAGGGAGTGTTTTAGGGCTATATGGGGGATATAGGGGGATTTGGTTCTCTAGGGGGCTGTGGGGGTATAGGGGTGATATGGGTCTGTAGGGGGCTTTGGGAGGAGCTCCACGGTTCTATGAGGGGGCTGTAAGGGCTATAGGTGTGTTCGAGGGGGATATGTGGCTTTAGGGGTTTGTGGCAACATGTGGGAGGGTTGTGGGTGCTAGGGGTTGGGGGGGGCTCTAGGGCAGGATGTTGTGCTGTAGGAGATTGTGGGGGCCTGAGGGAGGATATAGGGTGTCTGTGGGGATATAGGGGAGATATGGAGTCTAGAAGGGTTCTAGGGGGATATGAGGCTGGATATGGGAGAGTGTGGGGGGCTCTGGAGGGAGTCTAGGGCCAGTGTGGGTCTGTGGGGAGCTATAAGGGGAGATTGGGCTTTAGGGGCTGGGGGACTGTAGGGAGGGTCTTAGGGCTGTAGAGGGGACATGGGGTGCTATGTGGCTGTAGGGAGCAGGGGAATATTATGACGCTGTAGGGGGCTATTGGGAAAGCTATATGGTTCTATGGGGAGGCTATAGGAGCTTTATAGGTGGTTATGGGGCTTTAGGGAGCTGTGGGTGGTCTGTAGGAGGGTTCTAGTAGGGTAGGAGGCTATAGGGGGCTGTGGAGGGGATATAGGGAGATATGGGGCAATAGTGGGTTTTTAGGGGGTTGTGGCGGGCTGTTAGAGTGTATAGGATGATAGGGGGCCAGGGGGGGTCTGTAGAGAGGGATGTTATGCTGGAGAAGGTATGGGAGGCTAAAATGGGCCTTTGGGGGTTACAGAGGGGCTGTGGTGGGCTATTTGGGGATATAGGGAGATATAAGGCTATAGGGGGTGTTTGGAGGATGTGGTCCTCTAAGGGGCTGTGTGGGTCCATAGGATGATCTGGAGCTATAGGGTGATCTCTAAAGGGATGTGGGGCTAGAAGGCTCTCCCTTCCTTCTTTCCCCCCTTTCCACAGCAGGGAGGGTGAAATGCTAGTCATGAAATTGAAACTGGAACTGAAGTTGTCTTGGAATAGAATATGATGCTTTTGTGGTCTTCAATCTGAAACGTGTTTTCTCCTTGGGCTTGAGGTAATCTGTTTATGTTTAATGATTATGTTTAATAATCTAATCATGTTTCATAATGCCTTTTGAAAAGGTTTCAGTCTCCATTCTGCTGATCCGAAAGAAAGAAGGCGGCTTTTGGAGGACTTGATCATCGCGAGTCGAGCTGCTGCTGAACCTCCCCTTCCAACATCCAGCAGGTGAGGACGCTGTGCATCTCAGCCCTCCCTCCCTGCACGGTAGCAGCGATTCTAATCAAACCTCTGAACTCCCAGGTTTGTTCTGCAGGCCCCAGTGATGGCACAGGCATGAAAGAGCCCAGAGCTCGTCGCTGGGGAGAGGCTGCGTATGGCGTTGTGAAGGGAGAGATGGAGGAGGGGTTTGAGCAGCGCTGTGCAGGAATGAACGGCTGGTAAGAGAAGAGGTGTGTGTGCTGAGAGCAAGGGCTGTACGGCTCCTCTCTGTGTTCTCACAGCAAGTGCACGGCAGAGCTCCTTGCTCTCTGTTCTTTCTTGCAAGGCTGCGGCGCTTCAAAGTGCGCTGTGGGTGGGCAGCGCGATGACAGCCCAAGGGTGGCAGCAGGAGATGCAGCGCAGCCCTCTGCAGCAGCAGGGTGCATTGATTGGTCTTGCTCATTCTTGAAGGAGAAGGTGTGTTTAGCTGCCAACATTGGTGGCTCCATGTCATGTGCTGAAGTCTTTGGGGCCCTTCCTGTGTTCCTCACGTCCTGAGGCAGTGAAGGACTTCCCTTGCTCTGTAGGAATGGTTCCTGTGCAAGGGCATGGCTCTCTGCCTGTAGCAGATACTGAAGGTTGTGGTTTTGTGACTGCAGTGATGGAGTTGGCTTTAGAATGGCAATTGCACTCTGCTCACGTGCAGCTCTTTCTGACAGAGGCAGGAGTCGGGCAGCGGTACTGCAGCTCCTCTGGCAGCTTTGCAGCTCAGTAGGGAAGCAGAAGATGTGGGTGTGAAAGAAGAAGTCCGTTGCTGGGACGTTCCCCTGTTCTTCCCCCAGCTGTCCCCTTGCTTTCCACAAGGCTGCCCTTTCCTTTCTCATGACAGCCCACCCATCATTCCCTCAGAGCCCATATATCCCTCCCAGTGTTTCCCAGCAAGACCCCTAGAGACACCCTGTAGCCCCCCACAGAGCCCTGGAGCCCCTCAAGGACCCCCTCAGACGCAGTACACCTCCCCCATAGCTGGCCCATAGCCACATGGAGCCCCACAGTCCCCAGCAGCACCCCATGTCCCCCACTGGGCTTCCACGGAATCCTTCTATTTCCTCCCTCAGACCTCCTTTACACCTCCAAGATCCTCCCTGGGAACTCACTAACCCCCATGTTCCCTGACAGGACCCCCATCACCATCCCAGGACCCCCATAGCCCACCTTTGGCCTCTCCTCCCCCCGACCTGCCTCCAGATCCCGTACAACCTCACAGTGCTGTGGCAGGGCTGGCTTCTGCAGGTGAGGAATGAGGAGCTGGAGAAGGTGTAGGGCACAGATGTGGGTCTCAGAAAGTGAAGTGGGTGGTACTGGGGATACTGGGGAACACGGATCAGAACATGGGAGGATTTGGGGAGGATAAGGGGATGTGGACCACAGCCTACAGGAGCAGAGTGCTTCACAGGAGAAGGCAAGGTGTGAGGTACAGGTGGGACTTGTGGGTGCGGGGACGTCAGGTGGCATGGGTACGTGGGGGGTCTGGGGGCTCGTGGGGAGCGGTTTGGGGTCAGAACGGAGGATGTGGAGTAGTGCTGGAGTGCATTCATTGATTTCTTCCTGAGAGGGGATTGGGGTTCCCTGCAGCCCAAAGGTGGAGCCCTGATCCATAACCCCACATGAGCCCAGTACCACATACTACTCCGCGTGACCCCGAGGCTCCACATGACCCATAACCCTGTGAGCACCATAACCCCATATGAGGCTGTGGGCAGGGATGGGTCTGTTCCTGGCTTGTTCAGGGGGTACTATAAGGTGGCTCTGGGGCCACTGTAGGTCAGCAGCCTGAATAATCCTCTGACGCTCATCTTGCCCTCATCTTGGGGGGCCAAATGGAGGTCGAGGGGTTTGTTGGGGGTAAGGAAGAGGCTCCATGCGTGTATCCCATAGCTGCCCAGAGCAGCCCCAGAGCCATCGTAGAGCTGCCCCAGAGCAGCCCCATCACTGCCCGCAGCCCGTGCCCAGCAGCAGTTCCACCAGCAGCAGTGTGTTGGGTAAAGGCAGCTCCCAGGTGTGGCTCTGCTCCAAAGCTGCCCCAAAGTGCTCCTGAAGCCCTCCCATAGGCGTCCTTTAGCTGCCCCACAACACCATAAGGCTTCCCTACATCCCAGCACATCAACCCAAGTGCCAGTGGGGTGTGCGAGAAACGCTCACATCCCTGATGTTCCACCAGGCACAGCTCTCAGTGCAGCAGCAAAGCTCATTCCTGATTGCTGTGGCGTTACTGCACTCTCCTCTGTGAGCTCCTTCTGCTCCTGTAGCTCTCCTCCCA
>NC_052548.1:273635-316216 GCF_016699485.2 Gallus gallus
GGGTGTTCTGTGGCAGCTCAGTAGGGTACATAGGGTGCTGCTGGGGACTGTGGGGCTCCATGTGGCTATGGGCCAGCTACGGGGGAGGTGTACTGGGTCTGAGGGGGTTCTTGAGGGGCTCCAGGGCTCTGTGGGTGGCTACAGGGTGTCTCTAGGGTCTTGCTGGGAAACACTGGGAGGGATATTGGGGCTCTGAGGGAATGATGGGTGGGCTGACATGAGAAAGGAAAGGGCAACCTTGGGGAATGCAAGGGGCAGCCAGGGGGATGGAAGGGAATCCTACAGGAACGCAAGGGGAATCCAGGCTGAGGCAAGGGGACAGCTGGGGGAAGAACAGGGGAACGTCCCAGCAACGGACTTCTTCTTTCACATCCACATCTTCTGCTTCCCAGCTGTGCTGCAAAGCTGCCAGAGGAGCTGCAGTACCGCTGCCCGACTCCTGCCTGTGTCAGAAAGAGCTGCACGTGAGCAGAGTGCAATTGCCATTCTAAAGCCAACTCCATCACTGCAGTCACAAAACCACAACCTTCAGTATCTGCTACAGGCAGACGACCATGTCCTTGCACAGGAACCATTCCTACAGAGCACGCGAAGTCCTTCACTGCCTCAGGACGTGAGGAACACAGGAAGGGCCCCAAAGCCTTCAGCACATGCCATGGAGCCACCAAAGTTGGAAGCTAAACACACCTTCTCCTTCAAGAATGAGCAAGACCAATCAATGCACCGTGCTGCTGCAGAGGGCTGCGCTGCATCTCCTGGTGCCACCCTTGGGCTGTCATCGCGCTGCCCACCCACAGCGCACTTTGAAGCGCCGCAGCCTTGCAAGAAAGAACAGAGAGCAAGGAGCTCTGCCGTGCACTTGCTGTGAGAACACAGAGAGGAGCCGTACAGCCCTTGCTCTCAGCACACACACCTCTTCTCTTACCAGCCGTTCATTCCTGCACAGCGCTGCTCAAACCCCTCCTCCATCTCTCCCTTCACAACGCCATACGCAGCCTCTCCCCAGCGACGAGCTCTGGGCTCTTTCATGCCTGTGCCATCATCGGGGCCTGCAGAACAAACCTGGGAGTTCAGAGGTTTGATTAGAATCGCTGCTACCGTGCAGGGAGGGAGGGCTGAGATGCACAGCGTCCTCACCTGCTGGATGTTGGAAGGGGAGGTTCAGCAGCAGCTCGACTCGCGATGATCAAGTCCTCCAAAAGCCGCCTTCTTTCTTTCGGATCAGCAGAATGGAGACTGAAACCTTTTCAAAAGGCATTATGAAACATGATTAGATTATTAAACATAATCATTAAAAATAAACACATATCCTAAAGCCCAAGGAGAAAACACGTTTCAGATTGAAGACCACAAAAGCATCATATTCTATTGCAAGACAACTTCAGTTCCAGTTTCAATTTCATGACTAGCATTTCACCCTCCCTGCTGTGGAAAGGGGGGAAAGAAGGAAGGGAGAGCCTTCTAGCCCCACATCCCTTTAGAGATCACCCTATAGCTCCAGATCATCCTATGGACCCACACAGCCCCTTAGAGGACCACATCCTCCAAACACCCCCTATAGCCTTATATCTCCCTATATCCCCAAATAGCCCACCACAGCCCCTCTGTAACCCCCAAAGGCCCATTTTAGCCTCCCATACCTTCTCCAGCATAACATCCCTCTCTAGAGACCCCCCCTGGCCCCCTATCATCCTATACACTCTTACAGCCCGCCACAACCCCCTAAAAACCCACTATTGCCCCATATCTCCCTATATCCCCTCCACAGCCCCCTATAGCCTCCTACCCTACTAGAACCCTCCTACAGACCACCCACAGCTCCCTAAAGCCCCATAACCACCTATAAAGCTCCTATAGCCTCCCCATAGAACCATATAGCTTTCCCAATAGCCCCCTACAGCGTCATAATATTCCCCTGCTCCCTACAGCCACATAGCACCCCATGTCCCCTCTACAGCCCAAAGACCCTCCCTACAGTCCCCCAGCCCCTAAAGCCCAATCTCCCCTTATAGCTCCCCACAGACCCACACTGGCCCTAGACTCCCTCCAGAGCCCCCCACACTCTCCCATATCCAGCCTCATATCCCCCTAGAACCCTTCTAGACTCCATATCTCCCCTATATCCCCACAGACACCCTATATCCTCCCTCAGGCCCCCACAATCTCCTACAGCACAACATCCTTCCCTAGAGCCCCCCCCAACCCCTAGCACCCTCAACCCTCCCACATGTTGCCACAAACCCCTAAAGCCACATATCCCCCTCGAACACACCTATAGCCCTTACAGACCCCTCATAGAACCGTGGAGCTCCTCCCAAAGCCCCCTACAGACCCATATCACCCCTATACCCCCACAGCCCCCTAGAGAACCAAATCCCCCTATATCCCCCATATAGCCCTAAAACACTCCCTAAAGACTCTGCAGCACCCTAGAGCCCCATATCCCCCAATAGCTGCCCACAGATCCCTAGATTCCAACCGCATCCCCCTCTTTTCCCATATACCCCAATACCCCTTCTACAGTCCCCCACAGCTTTCCAGAGCCCCATAGCCCCCCTAGAGACACAATTAAGCTCCTTAAAGCCCCACACACCCATACAGCCACCCTAGCCTCATATTTTCCAACAACCCCCGCACAGCCCTATATCCCCCTACGGCCCCCACTGAAGCCCCAGATAGCCCCACAACCCTCCCGATAGCCCCCACAGACCACTACAGCCCCATATCCCCCAATATCCACCCCTGTAACCCACTACAGCCCCCTGTCGCCCCAAAGCCCTACCCTATACCCCATACAGTCCCATTTCTCCCTCTGGCCTCCCCATGGCCCCTCACACCCTCCCTGGATCCCCAACACAGCCCCCTACAGCCCCATCTCCTCCTACAACCCACGCACAGCCCTACATCCCTCTATAGCAACCCCTGTGGGCCCCACATCCCTCCATCCCCCTCTATTCCCAAAACACACCAATATCCCCTCATCCCTCGAGATCCCCACACAGCACATTACAGACCCATATCCTCCCACATCCCCCAAGAGCCCCCAAAGCCCCTCAGCTCTTACACTGCCACCACATCTCCCCCACTGCCCCTACACCCACAGACCACCTCAGCCCCGGGAGGCACCTCAACAAGCACTGGAGGCTCGGGGGGGGCCCGGCCCCTGTGAGGGCAGCAGCGCTACAGTGCTGGGGGCCCCGACTCCTTCAGCCGCCCCAACTCCTTCAGCCGCCCCAAATCCCCGCATCCCACGGCGAAGGGGACGGCCACGGGCTGCCGTCTGAGGGGACAGCTGGGCGATTCCGAGCCGGTTGCCAACGGCGCACACTGCCCCTCAGCCAATTGGAGCCGGCGGCGCTTCTGCTAACCAATCAGAGACAAGGGGAGGGCTGGAAATGCCGTTGACCAATGAGAGGCCAGCAGGGGCGGGTCAGAGCTGCTGCTGACCAATCAGAGCCAGCAGGGGCGGGATGGAGCTGACAATCACCAATGAGAGTCCACCAGGGGTGGGTCAGAGCTGCTGCTGACCAATCAGAGGCTGGCATGGGTCAGAGCTGCCGCTGACCAATGACAGGCTGGACGGGAGTGGGACGGAGCTGCTGTTGACCAATGAGAAACAACGGGGGGAGGGATGGAGCTGCATTTGACCAATGAGAGGCTAATGGGGGCAGTTCGGAGCTGCTGCTGACCATGCAGTGTCCACTGGGAGCGGGACTGAGCTCTCGCTGACCAATCAGAGGTCGGCACTGACCAATGTTGAGCTGGGAGCAGAGCGGACCCTCCCCCAAAGCAGCGGCAGCAGCGGGAAAAGGCTCCAAGAAGCAGAGAATGATAAATAAGGGGGCTGTGGGGATAGGATGGAGCTGCCACTGACCAATGAGAGTCCAGAGGGGTGGGACAGAGCTACATCTGACCAATGAGAGGCCACCGGGGGCGGGCTGGAGCTGCCGCTGACCAATCAGTGGCCACTGGGTGCGGGATGGAGATGCTGCTAACCAATGAGAGGCCAGAGAGGGTCCAGAGCTACCTCTGACCAATGAGAGGCTGGACGGGGGACAAAGCTGTCGCTGAGCAATGTGAAACTACTGGGGGTGGGCCGAAGTAGTCGATGACCAATCAAAGGCAACCAGGGGTGGGATAGAGCCGCATCTGACCAATGAGAAACCAACGGAGGCGGGATGGAGCTGCTGCTGACCAATGAGAAGCAAGCGGGAGTGGGACGGAGCTCCCAGTGACCAATAAGAGGCCGGCACGGCCCATCGCTGAGATGGGAGCAGAGTGGAGACCTTGCAAAGCAGGGCTGCAAGGCTGCAATACGTGGTGGTGGGACAGCCTTGGGCTTCTGCGTTTGCATTAATCCCACGTTTCCCATCTCTGCCTTGCAGCTCTGCTGGTGCTGGAAGTGGATGGTATTGCAGTATGAATGAAGGAGCAGCTGCTGATGGGAGGCAGGAAGTCCAGGCTCATGAACGCTGAGGCATCTGCCAGTACGGCACCAGAGGAGGCAGTAGTGACGTTGGGGGGCAGTCGCAGAAGAAGGTGAGGAGTTCCCCAGCAGGAAGCCACAAACCCGGCAGGAGCCTGCAGGGGAATCGCAGCATGTGTGGGTGCCCAGGAGGAAATGCAGCCCCAGCGTCTGAGCAGCGCCTGGCCATGGAGTGCTGCGGCCCAAGAACAGCGCTATTCTGCCCTTGCCGAGATGGCTTTCCAAGGAGGACTTGTCTGTGGGGGTCAAGGAGGTTATTCGGGTTATGTGGGCTCGTTGGGGTCTGTCCTCACAAAAAGCAGAGGGCTGGCTCATCCAAAAGCTTGGTGATTGCTTGGAAGCCCAAACCCTTCTGGCCTGCAAAAACCCCATTGACCCCACTGACCCCACTGACGCCTTTGACCCAGTGACCCCAGTGACCTCACATGAATCCCATAACCCCCCTGTCCCCAATGATCTAAATGATCCCACATGTACCCAATGACCCCAAGGACCCCAGTGACCCCATTGACCCCACCAATGCCCATGTTTCTAATAATACCCATGACCCCATATGACCCCAACAACACATTTACCTCACTGACCCCATTAACCCCACATGATCCCATTGACCGCAGTAACCCCATTGACACCACAGACCCCATTAATCCCACATGACCCCATTGACGCCATTGACCCCAATAACCCCAATGACCCAATTGTCTCCAATAACCCTCACTGACCCCATTAACCCCATTCACTCCATTGACCCCATTGATCCCAATGACTTCACTGACACCAATGTCCTCAATGACCCCCATTGACCCCAGTGACCCCTACTGACCCAAGTGACCATATTGACCCCAATGACCCCCTAGACCCCTATGACCCCATTGACTCCAATGTCCCCATAGACCCCATAGACCCATTGTCTCCAATGACCCCAGTCTGGATGCAGCCTGGGGGAAACGACTCCTGCTTCCAGTCATGCAGCGCCAGAGCGAGAGGGTGACCCAGCCTGGCTACACAATTATCGTGTGTATTTCTCTCTTCTGATGCTTCACAGAACCCCATTGGGTGAGCCTCCTGTTGGTTTCTTCAAATTTGGTAAAAGTCCTGGTGACCAAAACTACAGCCTGAAAGGCTGGAACCAGTCCAGGGACGTAAAACCACAGCCCCAGCTAGAGAGGCCAGAAGCAGCAAAGGGCCTAAGGCCACAGACACAGGCGGGGAGCCCAGCACTGGCCCTGGGACTTAAAGCCACAGCCGGAGAGGCTGACATCAGCCCTGGGACTCAAAGCCCCAAACACAGATGCTGTCACAGGCCCTGGGTTTTGTTTTCTATGGGTTCCCCTGGGACTCCAATGACCACTCGGAGGCCATACTGGTCTTGACTGTTTTTTATTGGGCTGCACAAGAGTCATCTTCACTTCTCCATTATTCAAATAACCCCACTAGGTGACCCTGGTGGTGATTTCCTAAGATGTGGATCAGGGAGTCGTCCATTTCCTTCGCTTATGATGAAAGCACGGAAGCGATGCGGGCACTCGCTGAGGTCACAATCACTGCTGGGGTGGCAGCGTTTCCACCACAGCTGGTGAGCAGAGCTGGTGCTCTGGTGAGCGTGCTGCACACCGAGGCTGAGCTCTGGGCCTTCCGTGGAACAGATCACCCTGTGAGAGCCCGTCAGAAGCACCGCGTGTGCACTCGTCGGTACTCTCTGCAGGGTTCCTGTCCCAAGGGAGATTTTGGGATCGAGGCAGTCGGAGGAAGAGGGAAGCCAGCTCTTTGCAAGGGCCGGGGAAGTTCCTGTGCACAGAGGCCTGGGAACTTCAGCTTCCTCTGAGCCTTCAGCGGCCATGTCTCAGCACGGAGATGACCGCGGTTCCAATTGCTGCCGTCTGAGTGGCAAGGTATGGCTGGGCTTCTTCTGCTTGGTTCTTCCTTTCTCTTGTTCTCAAGGGGAAGGGACGGAGCAGGGGGAGCCCTGCTGGTCCTTGGTGACCTCAGTAACCGGTTGCATTCAGCGCTCACTGCTGACAGCCTGGGCTAACATCGCGGACGTGGCTCAGGCCGTCTTTTCCCTTAGTGATAATCAGTGTCTCAGCACTCTGATATCCCCTCTCTGGCACGATCTGGAACCTCTCTGCAAGCCTTGGCTGCCCGTTCCCACCACCGTTTCTTCCTTTCTCTCTTCAGAAGCGGCGCGGCGCGGTTCCCCGCGGTTGGGAGCAGCAGCCAGCAGGCTGCCAGAGATCCGACCGTGCCTTCCAGCGCACAGAGGGACGCAACAGGGACGGACGGTCCTTCATGCCATACAGAAGTGAGTTTCTTCGGCCCTCTGTCATGAAGTGTGGAGGAATGAATTTTGAGTATTCGTTCTGGGCGGGTGCAGCGCTTCAGGGGATGTCAAATGAGCATGCATTTGGAGTGCAGGAAGGAGCAGTGAGAAGTGAACTATCAATCAGTTTGTGTTTGGGCTGTCCAAGTAGCCTCTTTCTGTTTTCTGGGGGGACGTGGGCATACTGGGCAGTACTTCTGCTGCCTGCTGGTGTCTGTGAAATCAACACACCATCTGTTGTTGTAGGGATGGAGCCTGCGCGTCCATGGAGTGGTGCTGGGCAAGGCTGGAAACGCAAAGCCTCCGCAGGTAAGAAGCTCTTGTGAGCTGTGCTGTGGGCAAGTGCCTCTAAACAGGGCAGCATGGATGGCAGAGTGTGCGATGGAGTGGAGAGGAAAGGGCACTGCAGATTTGTGCTGACTGCAGAGTTGGCATAATGTTGTAACAGCTGAAAGGCAAGCTGAAGAAACTGCTCTTGCAGACCAGAAGTTTGTGGTTGGCTGTGCTCAAATCTTCGGCCACAGAGATGCTCTTCATGTCTTTCTTGTCTCCTTTCTGCCAGAAGCTGATGCGAGCGGCCTTCCAGCAAAGCGCAGCCTTGCAGAAAGGCAAGGCAGAAGCGCCCAGTGTGGCACAGCACCCAAGAGCGGTACAGACACACAGCAGGCACCTGGGCTTGGTGCACTGTCTCTCTAGTGAAACTTTCTGTCCGTCCTTTCCTGGGACTGTGGACGTTGTGTGTTGGTTGTGGTCTTAATCCCTGCATTTACATTTAGTATTCCTGTGCTGCTTAGAAATGTGACCCCACAGTTCAGCCGAGATCCTATGATCCATGACCGTGAGCACTCGAGATGAGATGTCCCAGGATTGTGACCCGTTTTGCTGACTGAAAGTAGTGTTGGGCTCTCATTAAATCTCCTTGTTTTTGCTTTCTTAACAGAGATTGGTGCTGAGCCAAATGCCAAAATCTATGTCAAAGTGGTCCAGCAGGTCCATACTGAGAGAGCTTCTCAACAGGCAGCAGCTCAAGCTCCTCTGCAGGCTGGAGGTCTCCCTAGAAGAGCAGGTCCCAGCACAGGGGGAAGACCTTCCCCTGCCGTGTGCCCCCGCTCTGTCTCCAACACCCAGGCTGGATGTAAACGCAAGGCCTTGGAGGAAGGGAAACCAACAGCAGAACAGCTGCCTTCCAATAAGAGAGTGAGGGGGCCGAGTGGAGACTGTGTGCCGGCTCCAGCAGCACACCCTGGGCCTGCTGCTGCTCGGATCTCCAAGCAAAGAGGTGAGAAGGTGCTGTGGTACCCGCCGTGCTGAGGCGCTTCCCTGTGCGAGCACACTGAGTTTGCTTAGGGTTGGCTTTGCTTTTTCCTTCTCTGTGGAGGGGAAAAGAGTGGAAGGCTACAAAGTCCAAAGGCAGTGAGGTGCCCGAACGTGTAAGCCTGTCTCTTCCCGTTAACTCTATGGCAGTCTTCTGCACGCCTCCTGGAAATGTCATTCACTGGGAGGCTTCCTAGTCCCATTTCCTCCGTCTTTTTGCTGCCTTATGCTTGTACGGCATGTATGTTTCTGCCATTTCACTGTAGACAAAATGAATTCATCTCTTTTTCTTGCCTTACAGAAAGAAGACGACAACGAAAAGAGAGGAGAGTGGAGCTGAAGAAGGCTGCCCTCAGAGCTGCTGCTGCACGTGCAGAGGTGAGTCCTTGGTGAACACAGACACGGCTCTTGTTGTTCTCAGGGCCTCTGTCTGTCACACATGAAAGGAAGAGACTGTAAAATCCCGAGGGAAGTGGTGTCCTGTTTCTACCCTCGCTCCGTTTCTTCCCAGGCCTCCGCAGTGGACAGCCTTGTGGAGATGATGCAGAAGCTGCAGCTGAAGGACTGAGAGGAGAAGCGTC
This sequence comes from Gallus gallus, assembly GCF_016699485.2. Taxonomy (NCBI): domain Eukaryota; kingdom Metazoa; phylum Chordata; class Aves; order Galliformes; family Phasianidae; genus Gallus; species Gallus gallus. Next base: position 282,337 of record NC_052548.1, read on the forward strand.
AGCAGGCAGCAGCTTCTGCAGTGCGCGGCGTTACAGGGCAGCGCTGAGTGCCGCCCATCTCAGCACTCCACCTTCAAACGTAGTCAATAAACACCAGTCAAATTTATAGATTCACAGAGAGCGCACGGCCTGATTTGTCCAGCGGCACTCGGAGAGCTGCTGCACCACCTCCTCGTTATTGGTCTCGCGGCGCTCGCTCAGAACTGCCACAGCTCCGTCAGCGAATGCTGCCGTCCAGTGATGCAACGGAGGCAGCAGTCCTTTGCACTGCCCACAGACAGACTGTCTGCAAAGCACGTGCAAAGAGCTGCAGGGAACACAGCCTGGCCATGAGCGTGCTAACTTGGAGAGCAATGCTGTGGAGATTGCCGAGTTTCCCAGGGCAGCACCAAGCATTTTTTCCTTAATGACAAGTATGTAATGAGCAAAGTTCAGCAAAAGGACGGCGTTTTCTGAAAAAAATGACAGGCTGTTGGTCCAGAGCAGCATCTCTTCAGCTTAGGACCACCAGGCTGCCATCCCGGCACTGTTCTGCTTGCAGACAGCGCTCCAGGTTGTGGCACTCAGAGGGCGTCCCTCTGCCGTGCAGCCCTCCCCAGTGCCTGCCTGCCTGTCACTGTTGTGGCTGGGATGGAGCTGTTTCCTTTGCAGTGCATCCCATTGGCGCTGTGTTCACATGCGTGCACCCCATCCCTCTGCACACCCACGCGCACGAAGACTCGAGCACTGCTCCATTCTTGCACACTGCCATGTGCATGCACACAGATGCAAAACTTTCACCTGCAAGCACTGTGCACACAGCCAAGCGCAATGCACGCTCTGATGTTCAGCACCATCTCTGCACACCCCCGTATGCACGCATACCTGCACTCACAGCTCGAGGACAAAATGCTGCTGGCATGGCACAGCCAACACACAGGCGGTGGGCAACATCAGGAGGAAAGGCCCCCCTTTACGCTCATTCATTCTCCTCTCTTTAATGAATGCATTGGTGTACCACTGGAGCCCCATCCTGAGATGTGTTTTGCTGTGGGGTTCCTCGTCGGTGGGATATGGGGATCCTGGGATGGTAATGGGGGTCCTGTCACGGACTGTGGAACTCTGAGGACCCAGGAGAGGACTGAGGGTGTAAGGGAGGTCTGAGGAAGAAAACAAGGGGGTTCACTGTGAGCTCAGAGGGGGATGTGTGCTTCTGCTGGGGACTGCAGAAGCCTGTGATGGCCCAGCTTGTCTGTGGGGGAAATGTGCTGAGTCTGAGAAGGTCCTTGAGGAGCTATAGGGCTCTCTGGGGGTGTGTTTGGAGGATATAGGGACATTAAGGGATGTGGGAACACAGGCTGCAGGAGCAGAATGCTGTTCAGGAGAAAACAAGACGTAGGCTGCAGGTGGGACACAGGGGCATGGGCTAGTATGGGGACGTAGAGAATATGGGAGGATGTGGGGAGCGGTTTGAGGTAAAAAGGGGGGTGGGGTGGGCAGAGTTTGCAGTGGTTTCATTTCATCCTGAGAGGGGACTGGGCGTCCCTGTGGCCCAAAGGTGGGGCCCTGAGCCGTTACCCCACATGAGCCATAACCCAAGATGATCTCATCGCCCTGTATGTGCGTGACCCCATGGCTGCACGTGACCCACAGCCCTGATGGGAACCATACCCCCACATGACCCTGTGACTCCCTGACTCTTCCTGCCCCCATCATGCTGCGAACTGACGCCATGTGGCCCATAAATCTGGGATCCTTGCCCCCACCTCACCCCGACCATACAACCCATGTGATCCATAACTCCATGTCACCCCATCTGTCCCTGCCATCCAATCTGACCCTATCACTGTGATTCAGAACCCCATCTGACCCCATAGCCCCACATCACCCCGTAACTCTGTGACCCTGCAGGACTCCTATGTGACCCACGACCCCACGTCCTCACCCCATGTGGCCATAGAACCAGCTGCATGCTAGGAAAAGGCATCTCCTCCTCAGGGTGGGGCTGCCCCACAGCTGCCCCAGAGAAGCCATGGGGTGGGCTGCAGCCGTACGCCTCAGTTTGGAGAGCTGGGAGCTGGCCAAAGGGGCCAGCAGAAGGACATGAATGCTTCTGTAGGGAAATACCTGTCGCAGGGTTTGGTGGGTTGGTAGCTTCTGTTTCTGTAAGTGGATGAGAACAGAACAAACTGAACCCACTGAGACCGGGGAAGGGATTGGAGCTTTGCTGCTGCGGTGCTGCATGGCCACGAGGGATACCCGAGCCAGGAATGGAACAGGGATGGACTGAAGCAAATCAACTCCTTCACGGGACAGTGGGAGAAGAAATCCAAGTCAGCTGCAGAACAAAAAACACAACTCCTTACAAAAAGGCGTCCCAGACTGGGGCCGTTGCAGCAGTAGGGGCAGTGCCTCTTGGAAGGGATCTCGCGGTGGGGAAGAAACTGCTCCAACATCAGCACTTGCAGCAGCTGCTGCAACGACCCCGAGAAATGGGCAGCGCAGCATGAGGAGGAAGCATGGAATGCACGGTGGTGCAGAACGAGCGCAGAAGGATGGAGAGCAGCAGCGGTGGGATCCCCCTTTGGCACGGCCACCCACCGCTACGGGACTGCAACAAGAAGCTGCACCCTGCCGTGGTCAGCATGGCTCTGTGTGCCAGCTGTGTGCTGCTGGAAAGCACCCGGGCGGTTACGGGTGGGAGAGTGGCAGAGGAAATCACCGAACATCTGCAGGGATAGCACAAGGCAGGCTCAGTGTGACAGCTGTGTCGTCGTTCAGCAGACAGATGCTGAGCAGAGCACAGCAGGGCCAGGACGTTCTGACCAGGGGGAGGTGGAGAGTGCACACGAGATAAGGCACAGCCGCAGGACGGAGCATGAGACCCAGCACGTGCAACAGCTGCAAGAAATCCTGCCTGCCTGTCTGCATAGAAAAGCACACAATCAGCCCGAAAGGAACACGTTGGCCATAGACGACACCTGGAAAAACTGCACAGCGGATGCGTGGTGGAGACTGTGAGCCTGCAGTGCCCAGCCAAGGGGGAAGGAGAGCAGTGGGTGCCATGGGAGGAGAGCTACAGGAGCAGAAGGAGCTCACAGAAGAGAGTGCAGTAATGCCACAGCAATCAGGAATGAGCTTTGCTGCTGCACTGAGAGCTGTGCCTGGTGGAACATCAGGGATGTGAGCGTTTCTCGCACACCCCACAGGCACGTTTTTGGATGTGCTGGGATGTGGGGAAGCCTCACAGGGTTGTGGGACAGTTAAAAGACGCCTATGGGAGGGCTTCAGGAGCACTTTGGGGCAGCCTTGCAGCAGAGCCACACTTAGGAGCTGTCTTTACCCAACACACTGCTGCTGGTGGAACTGCTGCTGGCTACGAGCTATGGGCAATGATGGGGCTGCTCTGGAACTGCTCCTCTAGGATGGCTCTGGGGATGCTCTGGGCAGCTATGGGATACACTCATGGAACCTCTTCCTTAGCCCCCAACAAACCCCTTGACCTCCATTTTGCCCCCCAAGATGAGGGCAAGATGAGCATCAGGGGAATATACAGGCTGCTGACCTACAGCGGCCCCAGAGCCACCTTATAGTACCCCCTGAACAAGCCAGGAACAGACCCATCCCTGCCCACAGCCTCATATGGGCTTACTGTGCTCACAAGGTTATGGGATATGTGGAGCCTTGGGTCACGTGGAGTTATATGGGGTTCTGGGCTCATGTGCGGTTACCGATGAGGGCTCCACCTTTGGGCCACAGGGAACCCCAATCCCCTCTCAGGAAGAAATCAATGAATGCACGCCAACACCACCCCACATCCTCCATTCTGACCCCAAACCGCTCCCCACGAGCCCCCAGACTCCCCACGTACCCATGCCACCCCACGTCCCCGCACACACAAGTCCCACCTGTAACTCACACCTTGCCTCCTCCTGAGAAGCACTCTGCTCCTGTAGGCTGTGGTCCACATCCCCTTATCCTCCCCAAATCCTCCCATGTTCTGATCTGTGTTCCCCAGTATCCCCAGGGCCAACCACTTCACTTTCACCCACATCTGTGCCTTACACCTTCTCCAGCTCCCCATTCCTCACCTGCAGAAGCCATCCATGCCACAGCACTGTGAGGTTGTACAAGGATCTGGAGGCAGGTCAGGGGGAGGAGAGGCCAAAGGTGGGCTATGGGGTTCACTGGATGGTGATGGAGGTACTGTCAAAGAACATGGGGGTCAGCGAGTTCCCAGGGGGGATCTTGGAGGTGTAAAGGAGGTCTGAGGGAGGAAATAGGAGGATTCCGGGGAAGCCCAGTGGGGCACATGGGGTGCTGCTGGGGACTGTGGGGCTCCATGTGGGTATGGGCCAGCTACGGGGGAGGTGTACTGCGTCTGAGGGGGTCCTCGAGGGGCTCCAGGGCTCTGTGGGGGGCTATAGGGTGTCTCAAGGGGTCTTGCTGGGAAACACTTGGAGGGACATTGGGGCTCTGAGGGAATGATGGGTGGGCTGTCATGAGAAAGGAAAGGGCAGCCTTGGGGAAAGCAAGGGGCAGCCAGGGGGATGGAAGGGAATCCTACAGGAACACAAGGGGAATCCAGGCTGAGGCAAGGGGACAGCTGGGGGAAGAACAGGGGAACGTCCCAGCAACGGACTTCTTCTTTCACATCCACATCTTCTGCTTCCCAACTGAGCTGCAAAGCTGCCAGAGGAGCTGCAGTACCGCTGCCCAAATCCTGCCTGTGTCAGAAAGAGCTGCACGTGAGCAGAGTGCAATTGCCATTCTAAAGCCAACTCCATCACTGCAGTCACAAAACCACAACCTTCAGTATCTGCTACAGGCAGACGACCATGCCCTTGCACAGGAACCATTCCTACAGAGCAAGGGAAGTCCTTCACTGCCTCAGGACATGAGGAACACAGGAAGGGCCCCAAAGCCTTCAGCACATGCTATGGAGCCACCAAAGTTGGCAGCTAAACACACCTTCTCCTTCAAGAATGAGCAAGACCAATCAATGCACCCTGCTGCTGCAGAGGGCTGCGCTGCATCTCCTGGTGCCACCCTTGGGCTGTCATCGCGCTGCCCACCCACAGCGCACTTTGAAGCGCCGCAGCCTTGCAAGAAAGAACAGAGAGCAAGGAGCTCTGCCGTGCACTTCCTGTGAGAACACAGAGAGGAGCCGTACAGCCCTTGCTCTCAGCACACACACCTCTTCTCTTACCAGCCGTTCATTCCTGCACAGCGCTGCTCAAACCCCTCCTCCATCTCTCCCTTCACAACGCCATACGCAGCCTCTCCCCAGCGACGAGCTCTGGGCTCTTTCATGCCTGTGCCATCATCGGGGCCTGCAGAACAAACCTGGGAGTTCAGAGGTTTGATTAGAATCGCTTCTACCGTGCAGGGAGAGAGGGCTGAGATGCACAACGTCCTCACCTGCTGGATGTTGGAAGGGGAGGTTCAGCAGCAGCTCGACTCGCGATGATCAAGTCCTCCAAAAGCCGCCTTCTTTCTTTCGGATCAGCAGACTGGAGACTGAAACTTTCTCCAAAGACATTATGAAACATGATTAGATTATTAAACATAATCATTAAAAATAAACACATTACTTAAACCCAAGGAGAAAACACGTTTCAGATTGAAGACCACAAAAGCATCATATTCTATTCCAAGAAAACTTCAGCTCCAATTTGAATTTCATGACTAGCATTTCACCCTCCCTGCTGTGGAAGGGGGGAAAGGAAGGAAGGGAGAGCCTTCTAGCCCCACATCCCTTTAGAGATCACCCTATAGCTCCAGATCATCCTATGGACCCACACAGCCCCTTAGAGGACCACATCCTCCAAACACCCCCTATAGCCTTATATCACCCTATATACCCCAATAGCCCACCACAGCCCCTCTGTAACCCCCAAAGGCCCATTTTAGCCCCCCATACCTTCTCCAGCATAATATCCCTCTCTAGAAATCCTCCCCGGCCCCCTATCATCCTATACACTCCCACAGCCCGCCACAACCCCTTAAAAACCCACTATTGCCCCATATCTCCCTATATCCCCTCCACAGCCCCCTATAGCCTCCTACCCTACTACAACCCGCCGACAGACCACCCACAGCTCTCTATAGCCCCATAACCACCTATAAAGCTCCTATAGCCTCCCCATAGAACCATATAGCTCCCCCAATAGCCCCCTACAGTGTCATATTATTCCCCTGCTCCCTACAGCCACATAGCACCCCATGTCCCCTCTACAGCCCTAAGACCCTCCCTACTGTCCCCCAGCCCCTAAAGCCCAATCTCCCCTTAGAGCGCCCCACAGACCCACACTGGCCCTAGACTCCCTCCAGAGCCCCCCACACTCTCCCATATCCAGCCTCATATCCCCCTAGAACCCTTCTAGACTCCATATCTCCCCTATATCCCCACAGACACCCTATATCCTCCCTCAGGCCCCCACAATCTCCTACAGCACAACATCCTGCCCTAGAGCCCCCCCCAACCCCTAGCACCCACAACCCTCCCACATGTTGCCACAAACCCCCAGAGCCACATATCCCCCTCGAACACACCTATAGCCCTTACAGACCCCTCATAGAACCGTGGAGCTCCTCCCAAAGCCCCCTACAGACCCATACCACCCCTATACCCCCACAGCCCCCTAGAGAACCAAATCCCCCTATATCCCCCATATAGCCCTAAAACACTCTGTAAAGACCCTGCATCACCGTAGAGCCCCATTTCCCCCAATAGCTGCCCACAGATCCCTAGATCCCAACCACAGCCCCCTCTTTTCCCATATACCCCAATACCCCTTCTACAGTCCCCCACAGCTTTCCAGAGCTTCATAGCCCCCCTAGAGACACAATTAAGCTCCCTAAAGCCCCACACACCCATACAGCCACCCTAGCCTCATATTTTCCAACAACCCCCACACAGCCCTATATCCCTCTGCAGCCCCCCTATAGCCCCCGATAGCCCCACATCCCTCCCGATAGCCCCCACAGAACACTACAGCCCCATATCCCCCAATATCCACCCCTATAACCCACTACAGCCCCCTGTCGCCCCAAAGCCCTACCCTATACCCCCTACATTCCCATTTCTCCCTCTGGCCTCCCCATGGCCCCTCACACCCTCCCTGGATTCCCAACACAGCCCCCTACAGCCCCATCTCCTCCTACAACCCACGCACAGCCCTACATCCCTCTATAGCAACCCCTGTGGGCCCCACATCCCTCCATCCCCCTCTATTCCCAAAACACACCAATATCCCCTCATCCCTCGAGATCCCCACACAGCACCCTACAGCCCCATATCCTCCCACATCCCCCAATAGCCCCCAAAGCCCCTCAGCTCCCACATCCCCACCACATCTCCCCCACTGTCCCTACACCCACAGACCACCTCAGCCTTGGGGGGCACCGTGAGCAGTGTTGGAGGCTCGGGGTTCCAGGCCCTAATGGGGGCAGCAGCGCTACAGCGGTGGGGGCCCCGACTCCTTCAGCCTCCCCAAATCCCCGCATCCCACGGCGAAGGGGACGGCCACGGGCTGCCGTCTGAGGGGACAGCTGGGCGATTCCAAGCTGGTTGCCAACGGTGCGCTCTGCCCCTCAGCCAATTGGAGATGGTGGCGCTGCCGCTCACCAATCAGAGGCCAGGGGCGGGCCAGAAATGCCGTTGACCAATGAGAGGCCAGCAGGGGCGGGATGGAGCTGCCGCTGACCAATGAGAGGCCACCGGGGGTGGCTTAGAACTGCTGCTGACCAATGAGAGCCAGCAGTGGCGGGATGGAACTGCCGATCACCAATGAGAGGCCACCGGGGGTGGGTCAGAGCTGCTTCTGACCAATGAGAGGCCAGCAAGGGCGGGATCGAGCTGCCGCTGACCAATGAGAGGCCGGCACGGGCCTGCACCGAGCTGGGAGCAGAGCGGACACCCCCAAAGCAGCGGCAGCGACAGGAAGCGGTTCCAAGAAGCAAAGAATGGCGGCGAGGTGCTGCCGGGAGCAGCAAAAAGGCGGTGAGGCTCTCCCTGAAGCACCACAGCGGTTTGTTTGCCCACAGCACACACGCGTGTGTGGCCCCATCCCTGCGTGCAACCACATGCACGCACACACATGCAACCCCATCCCGTTGCACTGCAGTGCACGTGCAAAGACGCGTGCAGCCTCATCTGCAGCTCCACAGGCAGGAGGAGACGGGCCGAGGAGAGCGCTCCCTCGGATGAAAGGCAGTGGGCAGCCATGGCAAAGGCTGAGGCGCTCAGTGAGAGCTTTGCCTCGGTCTTTGCAGGTGGTCGGACCTGCAGCCCGACTTACAGAAGAAGATGAGGAGTTCCCCAGCAGGAAGCCACAAACCCGGCAGGAACCTGCAGGGGAATCGCAGCATGTGTGGGTGCCCAGGAGGAAATGCCGCCCCAGCGTCTGAGCAGCGCCTGGCCATGGAGTGCTGCGGCCCAAGAACAGCGCTATTCTGCCCTTGCCGAGATGGCTTTCCAAGGAGGACTTGTCTGTGGGGGTCAAGGAGGTTATTTGGGTTCTGTGGGCTCGTTGGGGTCTGTCCTCACAAAAAGCAGAGGGCTGGCTCATCCAAAAGCTTGGTGATTGCTTGGAAGCCCAAACCCTTCTGGCCTGTGTCATGGTTTTGTAACTTCGCTATTGGTATTCCACATCATAACATCATGGACAAAAGAGAAGAACTACGTATCCCAGAGGACCTCACGGTCACAGAAGGAAGACACATCACGGAAGATACGTCATCTGGTTGCGCGCGCTGCTTCTTCACTTTCGCTTGCTGCCGGGAGAGGAGTGGGTGTGCTTTCCAAGCCAGGCGCCTTCATCAAGTTAGGCTTTCGGTTTCGGAAACTCTCTCACTCTCTCTCTCTCTCCCTCTCTATCGCTCTTTCGCTCTCTCTCCCTCATTTCATTTGGTTTATTATACTTACTCCCAATTAGATTGTATTGTATCGTGTCATCTTGCATCCCAACATCATAGTTAGTAAAATAAGTTCTCCTTCTTAGATTGTTGCCACCGCTTCGTTTTTTTCTCGGGAAGTCAGGGGGAAGGGGGGCCCACAAGCCTACTGCCCCCCTGTCACGGGCACAGATCTATCTAGGTAACTCCGTGACAGCCTGCAATAACGCCAATGGCACCACTGACCCCACTGAGCCCTTTGACCCAGTGACCCCAGTGACCTCACATGAACCCCATAATCCAACTGACCCCAATGATCCCCATTGACCCCACTGACCCCTTTAACCCAAAGGAGCCTTATAGACCCCAATGACCCCAATAACCCAAATGACCCACACTGACCCCAGTAACCCCACTGACTCCAATGACACGAATAACCTTCATTGACCGCAGTGACCCCCCTTGCCCCATTGACGCCAGTGACTCCCATTGACCCTAATGACCCCATTGACTCCAATAACCCCATTAACCGCACTGACCCCCACTAACCCCAGTGACACCCATGATCACCCATTGGGTGAGCCTCCTGTTGGTTTCTTCAAATTTGGTACCAATCCTGGGGACCAAAACCACAGCCTGAAAGGCTGGCACCAGTCCAGGGGCTTAAAGCCACAGCCCCAGCTAGAGAGGCCAGAAGCAGCCAAGGGCCTAAGGCCACAGACACAGGCGGGGAGCCCAGCACTGGCCCTGGGATTTAAAGCCACAGCCGGAGAGGCTGACATCAGCCCTGGGACTCAAAGCCCCAAACACAGATGCTGGCACAGGCCCTGGGTTTTGTTTTCTACGGGTTCCCCTGGGACTCCATTGACCACTCGGAGGCCATACTGGTCTTGACTGGTTTTTAATGGGCTGCACAAGAGTCATCTTCACTTCTCCATTATTCAAATAACCCCATTGGGTGACCCTGGTGGTGGTTTCCTAAGATGTGGATCTGGGAGTCGCCCATTTCCTTCACTTATGATGAAAGCACGGAAGCGATGCGGGCACTCGCTGAGGTCACAATCACTGCTGGGGTGGCAGCGTTTCCGCCACAGCTGGTGAGCAGAGCTGGTGCTCTGGTGAGCGTGCTGCACACCGAGGCTGAGCTCTGGGCCTTCCGTGGAACAGATCACCCTGTGAGAGCCCGTCAGAAGCACCGCGTGTGCACTCGTTGGTACTCTCTGCAGGGTTCCTGTCCCAAGGGAGATTTTGGGATCGAGGCAGTCGGAGGAAGAGGGAAGCCAGCTCTTTGCAAGGGCCGGGGAAGTTCCTGTGCACAGAGGCCTGGGAACTCCAGCTTCCTCTGAGCCTTCAGCGGCCATGTCTCAGCACGGAGATGACCGCGGTTCCAATTGCTGCCGTCTGAGTGGCAAGGTATGGCTGGGCTTCTTCTGCTTGGTTCTTCCTTTCTCTTGTTCTCAAGGGGAAGGGACGGAGCAGGGGGAGCCCTGCTGGTCCTTGGTGACCTCAGTAACCGGTTGCATTCAGCGCTCACTGCTGACAGCCTGGGCTAACATCGCGGACGTGGCTCAGGCCGTCTTTTCCCTTAGTGATAGTTAGTGTCTCAGCACTCTGATATCCCCTCTCTGGCACGATCTGGAACCTCTCTGCAAGCCTTGGCTGCCCGTTCCCACCACCGTTTCTTCCTTTCTCTCTTCAGAAGCGGCGCGGCGCGGTTCCCCGCGGTTGGGAGCAGCAGCCAGCAGGCTGCCAGAGATCCGACCGCGCCTTCCAGCGCACAGAGGGACGCAACAGGGACGGACGGTCCTTCATGCCATACAGAAGTGAGTTTCTTCGGCCTTCTGTCGTGAAGTGTGGAAGAATGAATTTTGAGTATTCCTTCTGGGCGGGTGCAGCGCTGCAGGGGATGTCAAATGAGCATGCATTTGGAGTGCAGGAAGGAGCAGTGAGAAGTGAACTATCAATCAGTTTGTGTTTGGGCTGTCCAAGTAGCCTCTTTCTGTTTTCTGGGGGGACGTGGGCATACTGGGCAGTGCTTCTGCTGCCTGCTGGTGTCTGTGAAATCAACACACCATCTGTTGTTGTAGGGACGGAGCCTGCGCGTCCATGGAGTGGTGCTGGGCAAGGCTGGAAACGCAAAGCCTCCGCAGGTAAGAAGCTCTTGCGAGCTGTGCTGACTGCAGAAGCGGCATAATGTTGTAGCAGCAGAAAGGCAAGCTGAAGAAACTGCTCTTGAGGATTAGAAGACTGTGGTTGGCTGTGCTCAAATCTTCCGCCACAGAGATGCTCTTCATGTCTTTCTTGTCTCCTTTCTGCCAGAAGCTGATGCGAGCGGCCTTCCAGCAAAGCGCAGCCTTGCAGAAAGGCAAGGCAGAAGCGCCCAGTGTGGCACAGCACCAAAGAGAGGTACGGACACACAGCAGGCACCTGGGTTTGGTGCACTGTCTCTCTAGTGAGGCTTTCTGTCCGTCCTTTCCTGGGACTGTGGCCGTTGTGTGTTGGTTGTGGTCTTAATCCCTGGCATGTACAGTAAGCATTCCTGTGCTGATTAGAAATGTGAACCCACAGTCCAGCCAAGATCCTATGATCCATGACCGTGAGCACTCGAGATGAGATGTCCTGGTATTGTGACCCGTTTTGCAGACGGAAAGTAGTGTTGGGCTCTCATTAAATCTCCTTATTTTTCCTTTCTTAACAGAGATTGGTGCTGAGCCAAATGACAAAATCTATGTCAAAGTGGTCCAGCAGGTCCATACTGAGAGAGCATGTCAAAGAGCAGCAGCTCAGGCTCCACACCAGGCTGGAGGTCCTCTTAGAAGAGCAGGTCCCAGCACAGGGGGAAGACCTTCCCCTGCCGTGTGCCCCCGCTCTGTCTCCAACACCCTGGCTGGATGTAAACGCAAGGCCTTGGAGGAAGGGAAACCAACAGCAGCTCAGCAGCCTTCCAATAAGAGAGTGAGGGGGCCGAGTGGAGACGGCGTGCCGGCTCCAGCAGCACACCCTGGGCCTGCTGCTGCTCGGAGCTCCAAGCAAAGAGGTGAGAAGGTGCTGTGGTACCCGCCGTGCTGAGGCATTTCCCTGTGCGAGCACACTGAGTTTGCTTAGGGTTGGCTTTGCTTTTTCCTACTCCATGGAGGGAAAAAGAGTGGAAGGCTACAAAGTCCAAAGGCAGTGAGGTGCCAGAATGTGTAACCCTGTCTCTTCTCGTTAACTTCATGGTGGTCTTCTGCACGTTCCCCTGGAAATGTCATTCACAGGGAGGCTTCCTAGTCCCATTTCCTCTGTCTTTTTGCTGCCTTCTGCTTGTACAGCACCCATGTTTCTGAGGTTCTGCTGATGACAAAATGCATTCATCTCTTTTTTTTTGCCTTATAGCAAGAAGACAGCGACAGAAAGAGAGGAGAGTGGAGCTGAAGAAGGCTGCCCTCAGAGCTGCTGCTGCACGTGCAGAGGTGAGTCCTTGGTGAACACAGACACGGCTCTTGTTGTTCTCAGGGCCTCTGTCTGTCACACATGAAAGGAAGAGACTGTAAAATCCCGAGGGAAGTGGTGTCCTGTTTCTACCCTCGCTCCGTTTCTTCCCAGGCCTCCGCAGTGGACAGCCTTGTGGAGATGATGCAGAAGCTGCAGCTGAAGGACTGAGAGGAGGAGCATAAGCAGGAAGCAGCTTCTGCAGTGCGCGGCGTTACAGGGCAGCACTGAGTGCCGCCCATCTCAGCACTCCACCTTCAAACGTAGTCATTAAACACCAGTCAAATTTATAGATTCACAAAGAGCGCACGGCCTGATTTGTCCAGCGGCACTCGGAGAGCTGCTGCACCACCTCCTCGTTATTGGTCTCGCGGCGCTCGCTCAGAACTGCCACAGCTCCGTCAGCGAATGCTGCCGTCCAGTGATGCAATGGATGCAGCAGTCCTTTGCACTGCCCACAAACAGACTGTCTGCAAAGCACGTGCAAAGAGCTGCAGGGAACAAAGCCTGGCCATGAGCGTGCTAACTTGGAGAGCAATGCTGTGGAGATTGCTGAGTTTCCCAGGGCAGCACTGAGCGTTTTTTGCTGTGATGACGGGTGTACAATGAGCAAAGTTCAGCAAAAGGACGGCGTTTTCTGAAAAAATGACAGGCTGTTGGTCCAGAGCAGCATCTCTGCAGCTTAGGACCACCAGGCTGCCATCCCGGCACTGTTCTGCTTGCAGACAGCGCTCCAGGTTGTGGCACTCAGAGGGCGTCCCTCTGCCGTGCAGCCCTCCCCAGTGCCTGCCTGCCTGTCACTGTTGCGGCTGGGATGGAGCTGTTTCCTTTGCAGTGCCTGCTATGGCGCTGTGTCCTGGTTCTGTCAGCGCTCCGTGCCGTCCTGCAGGCTGTTGTGCAGAGCGCAGTGCTGTGGAGCTGTGCTTCCCGGCCCTGTGCTCTCCAGCACTCTCACAGGAGTTCCAACGCTCCCAGAAATCTCCGGTTAGAAGTCTCCGCTGCTCCCGTGCACGCACATCTGCGTGCAGGGATGTGTGCAGAACCACACAGCCACGTGCAAAGATTTCCCTGCACACACACCAGTGCATTCACACACACGTGCAAACGCATCCTTGCACAGACCTATGTGCGCACTCCATCCATGTGCACGCAAAGGTGTGCAAAAGCAAAAGGCCTTGTGCAAAGTCTGTGGGGGAGATGTGCTGAGTCTGAGAAGGTCCTTGAGGAGCTATAGGGCTCTCTGGGGGTGTGTTTGGTGGATATAGGGACATTAAGGGATGTGGGAACACAGGCTGCAGGAGCAGAATGCTGTTCAGGAGAAGACAAGACGTGGGCTGCAGGTGGGACACAGGGGCATGGGGTAGTATAGAGACGTAGAGAGTATGGGAGGATGTGGGGAGCGGTTTGAGGTAAAAAGAGGGGGGGGGCAGAGTTTGCAGTGGTTTCATTTCATCCTGAGAGGGGACTGGGCGTCCCTGTGGCCCAAAGGTGGGGCCCTGAGCCGTTACCCCACATGAGCCATAACCCAAGATGACCTCATCGCCCTTTATGTGCATGACCCCATGGCTGCACGTGACCCACAGCCCTGGGGGAACCATACCCCCACATGATCCTGTGACGCCCTGACTCTGCCTGCCTCCATCACGCTGTGACCCGACGCCATGTGGGCCCATAACTCTGGGATCCCTGCCCCCACCTCACCCCGACCATACAACCCATGTGATCCGTAACTCCATGTCACCCCATCTGTCCCTACCATCCAATCTGACCCTATCACTGTGATTCAGAACCCCATCTGTCCCCATAGCCCCACTCAACCTTGTAACTCTGTGATGCTGCAGGACCCCCATGTGACCCACAACCCCACGTCTTCACCCCATGTGGCCATAGAACCAGCTGCATGTGGGGAAAAGGCATCTCCTCCTCGGGGTGGGGCTGCGCCACAGCTGCCAGAAAGAAGCCATGGGGGGGGCTGCAGTGTACGCCTCAGTTTGGAGAGCTGGGAACTGGCCAAAGGGGCCAGCAGAAGGACATGAATGCTTCTGTAGGGAAATACCTGTCCCAGGGTTTGGTGGGTTGGTAGCTTCTGTTTCTGTAAGTGGATGAGAACAGAACAAACTGATCCCACTGAGACCGGGGAAGGGATTGGAGCTTGGCTGCTGTGGTGCTGCGTGGCCATGAGGGACACCCGAGCCAGGAACGGGGCAGGGATGGACTGAAGCAAATCAACTCCTTCACAGGACAGTGGCAGAAGAAATCCAAGTCAGCTGCAGAACTAATAACACACCTTATTACAAAAGGAAGTTTGAGAGTGGGGCCATTGCAGCAGTAGGGGCAGTGCCTCTTGGAAGGGATCTCGCGGTGGGGAAGAAACTGCTCCAACATCAGCACTTGCAGCAGCTGCTGCAACGACCCCGAGAAATGGGCAGAGCACTCTGAGGGCAGCGCAGCACGAGGAGGAAGGAATGCACAGTGGTGCAGAACGAGCGCAGAAGGATGGAGAGCAGCAGCGGTGGGATCCCCCTTTGGCACGGCCACCCACCGCTGCGGGACTGCAACAGGGAGCTGCACCCTGCCGTGGTCAGCATGGCTCTGTGTGCCAGCTGTGTGCTGCTGGAAAGCACCAGAGCGGTTACGGGTGGGAGAGTGGCAGAGGAAATCATCCAACATCTGCAGGGATAGCACAAGGCAGGCTCAGTGTGACAGCTGTGTCATTGTGCAGCAGACAGATGCTGAGCAGAGCACAGCAGGGCCAGGACGTTCTGACCAGGGGGAGGTGGAGAGTGCACAAGAGAAAAGGCACAGCTGCAGGACGGAGCATGAGACCCAGCACGTGCAACAGCTGCAAGAAATCCTGCCTGCCTGTCTGCATAGAAAAGCACAAAATCAGCCCGAAAGGAACACGTTGGCCATAGACCTCCTCTGGAAAAACTGCACAGCGGATGCGTGGTAGAGACTGTGAGCCTGCAGTGCCCAGCCAAGGGGGAACAGGAGAGCAGTGGGTGCCATGGGAGGAGAGCTACAGGAGCAGAAGGAGCTCACAGAGGAGAGTGCAGTAACGCCACAGCAATCAGGAATGAGCTTTGCTGCTGCACTGAGAGCTGTGCCTGGTGGAACATCAGGCATGAGAGCGTTTCAAGCACACACCACAGGCACTTGGGTGTATGTGCTGGGATGTGGGGAAGCCTCACGGGGTTGTGGGGCAGTTAAAGGACGCCTATGGGAGGGCTTCAGGAGCACTTTGGGGCAGCTTTGAAGCAGAGCCACACCTGGGAGCTGCCTTTACCCAACACACTGCTGCTGGTGGAACTGCTGCTGGCCACGGGCTGCGGACAGTGATGGGGCTGCTCTGAGGCTGCTCTACGATGGCTCTGGGGCTGCTCTGGGCAGCTATGGGATACACGCATGGAGCCTCTTCCTTACCCCCAACAAACCCCTTGACCTCCATTTTGCCCCCCAAGATGAGGGCAAGATAAGCGTCAGGGGAATATACAGGCTGCTGACCTACAGGGGCCCCAGAGCCACTTTATAGTACCTCCTGAACAAGCCAGGAACAGACCCATCCCTGCCACAGCCTCACATGGGCTTACGGTGCTCACAGGGTTATGGGTCACTTCATGCCTTGGGGTCACGCAGAGTTGTGTGGGGTTCTGGGCTCATGTGGGGTTATGGATAAGGGCTCCACCTTTGGGCCGCAGGGAACCCCAATCCCCTCTCAGGAAGAAATCGATGAATGCACTCCAACACCACCCCACGTCCCCCATTCTGACCCCAAACCACTCCCCACGAGCCCCCAGACCCCCCACGTACCCATGCCACGTCATGTCTCCGGCACCCACAAGTCCCACCTGTACCTCACACCTCTCCCTCTCCTGTGAAGCACTCTGCTCCTGCAGGCTGTGGTCCACATCCCCTTATCCTCCCCAAATCCTCCCATGTTCTGATCCGTGTTCCCCAGTATCCCCAGTGCCGCCCACTTCACTTTCACCCACATCTGTGCCCTACACCTTCTCCAGCTCCTCATTCCTCACCTGCAGAAGCCATCCATGCCACAGCACTGTGAGGTTGTACGGGATCTGCAGGCAGGTCGGGGGGAGGAGAGGCCAAAGGTGGGCTACGAGGGTCCTGGGATGGTGATGGGGTCCTGTCAGGGACCATGGGGATCAGTGAGTTCCCAGGGGGGATCTTGGAGGTGTAAAGGAGCTCTGAGGGAGGAAATAGGAGGATTCCGTGGAATGGAATAGGAGAATTCCCATGTCCAGAGGGGGACATGGGGTGCTGCTGGGGACTGTGGGGCTCCATGTGGGTATGGGCCAGCTACGGGGGAGGTGTACTGGGTCTGAGGGGGTCCTTGAGGGGCTCCAGGGCTCTGTGCGGGGCTACAGGGTGTCTCTAGGGGTCTTGCTGGGAAACACTGGGGGGGACATTGGGGCTCTGAGGGAATGATGGGTGGGCTGTCATGAGAAAGGAAAGGGCAGCCTTGGGGAAAGCAAGGGGCAGCCAGGGGGATGGAAGGGAAACCTACAGGAACGCAAGGGGAATCCAGGCTGAGGCAAGGGGACAGCTGGGGGAACAACAGGGGAACGTCCCAGCAACAAAGGTCTTCTTTCACATCCACATCTTCTGCTTCCCAGCTGAGCTGCAAAGCTGCCAGAGGAGCTGCAGTACCGCTGCCCAACTCCTGCCTGTGTCAGAAAGAGCTGCACGTGAGCAGAGTGCAATTGCCACTTCTAAAGCCAACTCCATCACTGCAGTCACAAAACCACAACCTTCAGTATCTGCTACAGGCAGACGACCATGCCCTTGCACAGGAACCATTCCTACAGAGCAAGGGAAGTCCTTCACTGCCTCAGGACGTGAGGAACACAGGAAGGGCCCCAAAGCCTTCAGCACATGACATGGAGCCACCAAAGTTGGCAGCTAAACACACCTTCTCCTTCAAGAATGAGCAAGACCAATCAATGCACCCTGCTGCTGCAGAGGGATGCGCTGCATCTCCTGGTGCCACCCTTGGGCTGCCATCGCGCTGCCCACCCACAGCGCATTTTGAAGCGCTGCAGCCTTGCAAGAAAGAACAGAGAGCAAGGAGCTCTGCCGTGCACTTCCTGTGAGAACACAGAGAGGAGCCGTACAGCCCTTGCTCTCAGCACACACACCTCTTCTCTTACCAGCCGTTCATTCCTGCACAGCGCTGCTCAAACCCCTCCTCCATCTCTCCCTTCACAACGCCATACGCAGCCTCTCCCCAGCGACGAGCTCTGGGCTCCTTCATGCCTGTGCCATCATCGGGGCCTGCAGAACAAACCCAGGAGTTCAGAGCTTTGATTAGACAAGCGCTCTCTCCAGCAAAATTCACAACATGAAACAATTTCAGTGAGCGACCTCTGGAAAGCTATGAGACCCCCTCCAGAGCCCCCCACACTCTCCCATATCCAACCTCATATCCCCCTAGAACCCTTCTAGACTCCACATCTCCCCTATATCCCCACAGACACCCTATATCCTCCCTCAGGCCCCCACAATCTCCTACAGCACAACATCCTTCCCTAGAGCCCCCCCCAACCCCTAGCACCCTCAACCCTCCCACATGTTGCCACAAACCCCCAGAGCCACATATCCCCCTCGAACACACCTATAGCCCTTACAGCCCCCTCAGAGAACCGTGGAGCCCATCCCAAAGCCCCCTACACACCCATATCACTCCTATACCTCCACAGATCTTTAGAGAAACAAATCCCCCTATATCCCCCATATAGCCCTAAAGCCCCCACAGCACCCTAGAGCCCCATATCCCCCAATTGCTCCCCACAGATCCCTAGATCCCAACCACAGCCCCCTCTTTTCCCATATACCCCAATACCCCTT
Organism: Gallus gallus; assembly: GCF_016699485.2. Lineage (NCBI taxonomy): Eukaryota > Metazoa > Chordata > Aves > Galliformes > Phasianidae > Gallus > Gallus gallus. The sequence goes on from NC_052548.1 coordinate 300,550, forward strand.
CTACAGTCCCCCACAGCTTTCTAGAGCCCCATAGCCCCCCTAGAGACACAATTAAGCTCCATAAAGCCCCACACTCCCCTAGACCCACCCCTAGAGCCACCCTAGCGGCCTATAGCCTCATATCCTCCAAAAACCCCCATACAGCCCTATATCCCTCTGCAGCCCCCTTAAAGCCCCCGATAGCCCCACATCCCTCCCGATAGCCCCCACAGACCACTACAGCCCCATATCCCCCAATATCCACCCCTATAACCCACTACAGCCCCCTGTCGCCCCAAAGCCCTACCCTATACCCCCTACAGTCCCATTTCTCCCTCTGGCCTCCCCATGGCCCCTCACACCCTCCCTGGATTCCCAACACAGCCCCCTACAGCCCCATCTCCTCCTACAACCCACTCACAGCCCTACATCCCTCTATAGCACCCCCTGTGGCCCCACATCCCTCCATCCCCCTCTATTCCCAAAACCCACCGATATCCCCATATCCCTCGAGATCCCCACACAGCACCCTACAGCCCCATATCCTCCCACATCCCCCAGATAGCCCCCAAAGCCCCTCAGCTCCCACATCACCACCACATCTCCCCCACTGCCCCTCCACCCACAGACCACCTCAGAACCAGGGGTCAACACAAGTAGTGCTGGAGGTTCGGGGGGGCCCGGCCCCAATGCGGGCAGCAATGCTGCAGCAGTGGGGACCCCGACTCCTTCAGCCGCCCCAAATCCCCGCATCCACAGCGAAGGGGACGGCCACGGGCTGTCGTCTGAGGGCACAGCTGGGCAGCCCAAAGCCGATTGCCAACGGATGCTCCCGCACGTGGCGCCTCAGCCAATCCAAGCCGGCGGCGCTGCCGCTCACCAATCAGAGACCGGGGGAGGGCTGGAAATGCTGTTGATAAATAAGAGGCCAGTGGGGATAGGACGGAGCTGCTGCTGACCAATGAGAGGCCAGCAAGGGCAGGATGCAGATGCCACTAGCCAATGAGAGGCAGAAGAGGTGCCATAGCTTCCGCTGACCAATGAGAAACAACCAATGGCTGGCCAGAGCAGTCGCTGACCAATGACAGTCCAGCGGGGGCAGGACAGAGCTGCATATGACCTATGAGAGGCCACTGGGGGCGGGACAGAGCTGCCGCAGACCAATGAGAGGCAAGCGGGGGTGGGACAGAGCTGCTGCTGACCAATGAGAGACAACTGGGGGCGGGACAGAGCTTCCGCTGACCAATGAGAGGTCGACACGGGCCTGCACCGAGCTGGGAGCAAAGTGGACACCCCCAAAGCAGCGGCAGCGACGGGAAGGGGCTCCAAGAAGCAAAGGATGGCGGCGAGGCGCTGCCGGGAGCACCAAAAGGCAGTGAGGCTCTCCCTGAAGCACCACAGTGGTTTGTTTGCCCACAGCACACACGCGTGTGTGGCCCCATCCCTGCGTGCAACCACATGCACGCACACACATGCAACCCCATCCCATTGCGCAGCAGTGCACGCGCAAAGACGCGTGCAGCCTCATCTGCAGCTCCACAGGCAGGATGAGACGGGCCGAGGAGAGCGCTCCCTCGGATGAAAGGCAGTGGGCAGCCATGGCAAAGGCTGAGGCGCTCAGTGAGAGCTTTGCCTCGGTCTTTGCAGGTGGTTGGACCTGCAGCCCGACTTACAGAAGAAGATGAGGAGTTCCCCAGCAGGAAGCCACAAACCCGGCAGGAACCTGCAGGGGAATCGCAGCATGTGTGGGTGCCCAGGAGGAAATGCAGCCCCAGCGTCTGAGCAGCGCCTGGCCATGGAGTGCTGCGGCCCAAGAACAGCGCTATTCTGCCCTTGCCGAGATGGCTTTCCAAGGAGGACTTGTCTGTGGGGGTCAAGGAGGTTATTTGGGTTCTGTGGGCTCGTTGGGGTCTGTCCTCACAAAAAGCAGAGGGCTGGCTCATCCAAAAGCTTGGTGATTGCTTGGAAGCCCAAACCCTTCTGGCCTGTGTCATGGTTTTGTAACTTCGCTATTGGTATTCCACATCATAACATCATGGACAAAAGAGAAGAACTACGTATCCCAGAGGACCTCACGGTCAGAGAAGGAAGACACATCACGGAAGATACATCATCTGGTTGCGCGCGGTGCTTCTTCACTTTCGCTTGCTGCCGGGAGAGGAGTGGGTGTGCTTTCCAAGCCAGGCGCCTTCATCAAGTTAGGCTTTCGGTTTCGGAAACTCTCTCACTCTCTCTCTCTCTCCCTCTCTATCGCTCTTTCGCTCTCTCTCCCTCATTTCATTTGGTTTATTATACTTACTCCCAATTAGATTGTATTGTATCGTGTCATCTTGCATCCCAACATCATAGTTAGTAAAATAAGTTCTCCTTCTTAGATTGTTGCCACCGCTTCGTTTTTTTCTCGGGAAGTCAGGGGGAAGGGGGGCCCACAAGCCTACTGCCCCCCTGTCACGGGCACAGATCTATCTAGGTAACTCCGTGACAGCCTGCAATAACGCCAATGGCACCACTGACCCCACTGAGCCCTTTGACCCAGTGACCCCAGTGACCTCACATGAACCCCATAATCCAACTGACCCCAATGATCCCCATTGACCCCACTGACCCCTTTAACCCAAAGGAGCCTTATAGACCCCAATGACCCCAATAACCCAAATGACCCACACTGACCCCAGTAACCCCACTGACTCCAATGACACGAATAACCTTCATTGACCGCAGTGACCCCCCTTGCCCCATTGACGCCAGTGACTCCCATTGACCCTAATGACCCCATTGACTCCAATAACCCCATTAACCGCACTGACCCCCACTAACCCCAATGACACCCATGATCACCCATTGGGTGAGCCTCCTGTTGGTTTCTTCAAATTTGGTACCAATCCTGGGGACCAAAACCACAGCCTGAAAGGCTGGCACCAGTCCAGGGGCTTAAAGCCACAGCCCCAGCTAGAGAGGCCAGAAGCAGCCAAGGGCCTGAGGCCACAGACACAGGCGGGGAGCCCAGCACTGGCCCTGGGACTTAAAGCCACAGCCGCAGAGGCTGACATCAGCCCTGGGACTCAAAGCCCCAAACACAGATGCTGGCACAGGCCCTGGGTTTCGTTTTGTATGGGTTCCCCTGGGACTCCATTGACCACTCGGATGCCATACTGGTCTTGACTGGTTTTTAATGGGCTGCACAAGAGTCATCTTCACTTCTCCATTATTCAAATAACCCCATTGGGTGACCCTGGTGGTGGTTTCCTAAGATGTGGATCTGGGAGTCGCCCATTTCCTTCACTTATGATGAAAGCACGGAAGCGATGCGGGCACTCGCTGAGGTCACAATCACTGCTGGGGTGGCAGCGTTTCCGCCACAGCTGGTGAGCAGAGCTGGTGCTCTGGTGAGCGTGCTGCACACCGAGGCTGAGCTCTGGGCCTTCCGTGGAACAGATCACCCTGTGAGAGCCCGTCAGAAGCACCGCGTGTGCACTCGTCGGTACTCTCTGCAGGGTTCCTGTCCCAAGGGAGATTTTGGGATCGAGGCAGTCGGAGGAAGAGGGAAGCCAGCTCTTTGCAAGGGCCGGGGAAGTTCCTGTGCACAGAGGCCTGGGAACTCCAGCTTCCTCTGAGCCTTCAGCGGCCATGTCTCAGCACGGAGATGACCGCGGTTCCAATTGCTGCCGTCTGAGTGGCAAGGTATGGCTGGGCTTCTTCTGCTTGGTTCTTCCTTTCTCTTGCTCTCAAGGGGAAGGGACGGAGCAGGGGGAGCCCTGCTGGTCCTTGGTGACCTCAGTAACCGGTTGCATTCAGCGCTCACTGCTGACAGCCTGGGCTAACATCGCGGACGTGGCTCAGGCCGTCTTTTCCCTTAGTGATAATCAGTGTCTCAGCACTCTGATATCCCCTCTCTGGCACCATCTGGAACCTCTCTGCAAGCCTTGGCTGCCCGTTCCCACCACCGTTTCTTCCTTTCTCTCTTCAGAAGCGGCGCGGCGCGGTTCCCCGCGGTTGGGAGCAGCAGCCAGCAGGCTGCCAGAGATCCGACCGCGCCTTCCAGCGCACAGAGGGACGCAACAGGGACGGACGGTCCTTCATGCCATACAGAAGTGAGTTTCTTCAGCCCTCTGTCGTGAAGTGTGGAGGAATGAATTTTGAGTATTCGTTCTGTGCGGGTGCAGCGCTTCAGGGGATGTCAAGTGAGCATGCATTTGGAGTGCAGGAAGGAGCAGTGAGAAGTGAATTATCAATCAGTTTGTGTTTGGGCTGTCCAAGTAGCATCTTTCTGTTTTCTGGGGGGACGTGGGCATACTGGGCAGTGCTTCTGCTGCCTGCTGGTGTCTGTGAAGTCAACACACCACCTGTTGTTGTAGGGACAGAGCCTGCGCGTCCACGGAGTGGTGCTGGGCAAGGCTGGAAACGCAAAGCCTCCGCAGGTAAGAAGCTCTTGTGAGCAGTGCTGACTGCAGAAGCGCCATAATGTTGTAGCAGCAGAAAGGCAAGCTGAAGAAACTGCTCTTGCAGACCAGAAGTTTGTGGTTGGCTGTGCTCAAATCTTCCGCCACAGAGATGCTCTTCATTTCTTTCCTGTCTCCTTTCTGCCAGAAGCTGATGCGAGCGGCCTTCCAGCAAAGCGCAGCCTTGCAGAAAGGCAAGGCAGAAGCGCCCAGTGTGGCACAGCACCCAAGAGAGGTACAGACACACAGCAGGCACCTGGGCTTGGTGCACTGTCTCTCTAGTGAAACTTTCTGTCCGTCCTTTCCTGGGACTGTGGCCGTTGTGCGTTGGTTCTGGTCTTAATCCCTGGCATGTAACAGTTAGCATTCCTGTGCTGATTAGAAATGTGACCCCACAGTTCAGCCGAGATCCTATGATCCATGACCGTGAGCACTCGAGATGAGATGTCCCAGGATTGTGACCCGTTTTGCTGACTGAAAGTAGTGTTGGGCTCTCATTAAATCTCCTTGTTTTTGCTTTCTTAACAGAGATTGGTGCTGAGCCAAATGCCAAAATCTATGTCAAAGTGGTCCAGCAGGTCCATACTGAGAGAGCTTCTCAACAGGCAGCAGCTCAAGCTCCTCTGCAGGCTGGAGGTCTCCCTAGAAGAGTAGGTCCCAGCACAGGGGGAAGACCTTCCCCTGCCGTGTGCCCCCGCTCTGTCTCCAACACCCAGGCTGGATGTAAACGCAAGGCCTTGGAGGAAGGGAAACCAACAGCAGTGCAGCTGCCTTCCAATAAGAGAGTGAGGGGGCCGAGTGGAGACAGCGTGCCGGCTCCAGCAGCACACCCTGGGCCTGCTGCAGCGCGGAGCTCCAAGCAAAGAGGTGAGAAGGTGCTGTGGTACCCGCCGTGCTGAGGCGCTTCCCTGTGCGAGCACACTGAGTTTGCTTAGGGTTGGCTTTGCTTTTTCCTTCTCCATGGAGGGGAAAAGAGTGGAAGGCTACAAAGTCCAAAGGCAGTGAGGTGCCCGAACGTGTAACCCTGTCTCTTCCCGTTAACTCTATGGCAGTCTTCTGCACGCCTCCTGGAAATGTCATTCACTGGGAGGCTTCCTAGTCCCATTTCCTCCGTCTTTTTGCTGCCTTCTGCTTGTACGGCACCCATGTTTCTGCCATTTCACTGTAGACAAAATGCATTCATCTATTTTTCTTGCCTTACAGAAAGAAGACGACAACGAAAAGAGAGGAGAGTGGAGCTGAAGAAGGCTGCCCTCAGAGCTGCTGCTGCACGTGCAGAGGTGAGTCCTTGGTGAACACAGACACGGCTCTCGTTGTTCTCAGGGCCTCTGTCTGTCACACATGAAAGGAGGAGACTGTAAAATCCCGAGGGAAGTGGTGTCCTGTTTCTACCCTCGCTCCGTTTCTTCCCAGGCCTCCGCAGTGGACAGCCTTGTGGAGATGATGCAGAAGCTGCAGCTGAAGGACTGAGAGGAGGAGCGTCAGCAGGCAGCAGCTTCTGCAGTGCGCGGCGTTACAGGGCAGTGCTGAGTGCCGCCCAACTCGGCACTCCACCTTCAAACGTAGTCAATAAAAACCAGTCACAATGAGAGATTCACAGAGAGCGCACGGCCTGATTTGTCCAGCGGCACTCGGAGAGCTGCTGCACCACCTCCTCGTTATTGGTCTCGCGGCGCTCGCTCAGAACTGCCACAGCTCCGTCAGTGAATGCTGCCGTCCAGTGATGCAACGGAGGCAGCAGTCCTTTGCACTGCCCACAGACAGACTGTCTGCAAAGCACGTGCAAAGAGCTGCAGGGAACACAGCCTGGCCATGAGCGTGCTAACTTGGAGAGCAACGCTGTGGAGATTGCTGAGTTTCCCAGGGCAGCACTGAGCGTTTTTTGCTGTGATGGCGGGTGTACAATGAGCAAAGTTCAGCAAAAGGACGGCGTTTTCTGAGAAAAAAATGACAGGCTGTTGGTCCAGAGCAGCATCTCTGCAGCTTAGGACCACCAGGCTGCCATCCCAGCACTGTTCTGCTTGCAGACAGCGCTCCATGTTGTGGCACTCAGAGGGCGTCCCTCTGCCGTGCAGCCCTCCCCAGTGTCTGCCTGCCTGTCACTGCTCCAGATGGGATGGAGCTGTTTCCTTTGCAGTGCCTGCTATCTTTTTACATGCGTGCACCCCATCCCTCTGCACACCCACGAGCACGAAGACTCGAGCACTGCTCCAGCCTTGCACACTGCCATGTGCATGCACACAGATGCAAAACTTTCACCTGCAAGCACTGTGCACACAGCCAAGCGCAATGCACGCTCTGATGTTCAGCCCCACCTCTGCACAACCCCGTATGCACGCATACCTGCACTCACAGCTCGAGGACAAAATGCTGCTGGCACGGCACAGCCAACACGCAGGCGGTAGGCAACGTCAGGAGAAAAGGCCCCCCTTTACGCTCATTCATTCTCCTCTCTTGAATGAACGCATTGGTGCACAGCTGGAGCCCCATCCTGAGATGTGGATTGCTGCGGGGTTCCTCGTCGGTGGGCTATGGGGATCCTGGGATGGTAATGGGGGTCCTGTCACGGACTGTGGGACTCTGAGATCCCAGGAGAGGACTGAGGGGGTAAGGGAGGTGTGAGGAAGAAAACAAGGGGTTTCAGTGGGAGCTCAGAGGGGGATGTGGGCTGCTGCTGGGAACTGCAGGAGCCTGTGATGGCCCAGCTTGTCTGTAGGGGAGATGTGCTGAGTCTGAGAAGGTCCTTGAGGAGCTATAGGGCTCTCTGGGGGTGTGTTTGGTGGATATAGGGACATTAAGGGGTGTGGGAACACAGGCTGCAGGAGTGTTCAGGAGAAGACAAGACGTGGGCTGCAGGTGGGACACAGATGCATGGGGTAGTATGGGGACATAGAGAGTATGGGAGGATGTGGGGAGTGGTTTGAGGTAAAAAGAGGAAGGGGGCAGAGTTTGCAGTGGTTTCATTTCATCCTGAGAGGGGACTGGGCGTCCCTGTGGCCCAAAGGTGGGGCCCTGAGCCGTAACCCCACATGAGCCATAAACCAAGATGACCTCATCGCCCTCTATGTGCGTGACCCCATGGCTGCACGTGACCCACAGCCCTGATGGGAACCATACCCCCACATGACCCTGTGACTCCCTGACTCTGCCTGCCCCCATCACGCTGCGACCCAATGCCATTTGGCCCCATAACTCTGGGATCCCTGCCCCCACCTCACCCCAACCATACAACCCCATGTGACCAGTAACTCCATGTCACCCCATCTGACCCCATCACTGTGACTCAGAACCCCACCTGACCCCATAGCCCCTACATCACCCCTAACTCTGTGACCCTGCAGGACCCCCATGTGACCCACGACCCCACGTCCTCAACCCATGTGTCCGTAGAACCAGCTGCATGCTAGGGAAAAGGCATCTCCTCCTCGGGGTGGGGCTGCACCACAGCTGCCCCAAAGAAGGCCATGGGGCGGGCTGCAGCCGTAACGCCTCAGTTTGGAGAGCTGGGAACTGGCCAAAGGGGCCAGCAGAAGGACATGAATGCTTCTGTAGGGAAATACCTGTCCCAGGGTTTAGGTGGGTTGGTAGCTTCTGTTTCTGTAAGTGCATGAGAACAGAACAAACTGATCCCACTGAGACCGGGGAAGGGACTGGAGCTTGGCTTGAACCAAGAACGGAGCAGGGATGGACTGAAGCAAATCAACTCTTTCATGGGACAGTGGCAGAAGAAATCCCAAGTCAGCTGCAGAACAAACAACACAACCCCTTACAAAAGGGCGTCCCAGACTGGGGCCGTTGCAGCAGTAGGGGCAGTGCCTCTTGGAAGGCATCTCGCGGTGGGGAAGAAACTGCTCCAACATCTGCACTTGCAGCAGCTGCTGCAACGACCCCGAGAAATGGGCAGAGCACTCTGAGGGCAGCGCAGCACGAGGAGGAAGGAATGCACGGTGGTGCAGAACGAGCGCAGAAGGATGGGGAGCAGCAGCGGTGGGATCCCCCTTTGGCACTGGCTACCCACCGCTACTGGGACTGCAACAAGGAGCTGCACCCTGCCGTGGTCAGCATGGCTCTGTGTGCCAGCTGTGTGCTGCTGGAAAGCACCCGAGCAGGTTACTGGGTGGGAGAGTGGCAGTAGGAAATCATCCAACATCTGCAGGGATAGCACAAGGCAGGCTCAGTGTGACAGCTGTGAAATTGTGCAGCAGACAGATGCTGAGCAGAGCACAGCAGGGCCAGGACGTTCTGACCAGGGGGAGGTGGAGAGTGCACATGAGATAAGTCACAGCTGCAGGACGGAGCATGAGACCCAGCACGTGCAACAGCTGCAAGAAATCCTGCCTGCCTGTCGGCATAGAAAAGCACACAATCAGCCCGAAAGGAACACGTTGGCCATAGACGACACCTGGAAAAACTGCACAGCGGATGCGTGGTGGAGACTGTTAGCCTGCAGTGCCCAGCCAAGGGGGAACAGGAGAGCAGTGGGTGCCATGGGAGGAGAGCTACAGGAGCAGAAGGAGCTCACAGAGGAGAGTGCAGTAACGCCACAGCAATCAGGAATGAGCTTTGCTGCTGCACTGAGAGCTGTGCCTGGTGGAACATCAGGGATGTGAGCGTTTCTCGCACACCCCACTGGCACTTGGGTTGATGTGCTGGGATGTAGGGAAGCCTTATGGTGTTGTGGGGCAGCTAAAGGACGCCTATGGGAGGGCTTCAGGAGCACTTTGGGGCAGCTTTGGAGCAGAGCCACACCTGGGAGCTGCCTTTACCCAACACACTGCTGCTGGTGGAACTGCTGCTGGCCACGGGCTGCGGGCAGTGATGGGGCTGCTCTGGGGCAGCTCTACGATGGCTCTGGGGCTGCTCTGGGCAGCTATGGGATACACGCATGGAGCCTCTTCCTTACCCCCAACAAACCCCTCGACCTCCATTTGGCCCCCCAAGATGAGGGCAAGATGAGCGTCAGAGGATTATTCAGGCTGCTGACCTACAGCTGGCCCCAGAGCCACCTTATAGTACCCCCTGAACAAGCCAGGAACAGACCCATCCCTGCCCACAGCCTCATATGGGGTTATGGTGCTCACAGGGTTATGGGACATGTGGAGCCTCGGGGTCACGCGGAGCTAGTATGTGGTTCTGGGCTCATGTGGGGTTATGGATCAGGGCTCCACCTTTGGGCTGCAGGGAACCCCAATCCCCTCTCAGGAAGAAATCAATGAATGCACTCCAGCACCACTCCACATCCTCCGTTCTGACCCCAAACCGCTCCCCACGAGCCCCCAGACCCCCCACGTACCCATGCCACCTGACGTCCCCGCACCCACAAGTCCCACCTGTACCTCACACCTTGCCTTCTCCTGTGAAGCACTCTGCTCCTGTAGGCTGTGGTCCACATCCCCTTATCCTCCCCAAATCCTCCCATGTTCTGATCCGTGTTCCCCAGTATCCCCAGTACCACCCACTTCACTTTCTGAGACCCACATCTGTGCCCTACACCTTCTCCAGCTCCTCATTCCTCACCTGCAGAAGCCATCCATGTCACAGCACTGTGAGGTTGTACGGGATCTGGAGGCAGGTCGGGGGGAGGAGAGGCCAAAGGTGGGCTATGGGGGTCCTGGGATGGTGATGGGGGTCCTGTCAGGGAACATGGGGGTTAGTGAGTTCCCAGGGAGGATCTTGGAGGTGTAAAGGAGGTCTGAGGGAGGAAATAGAAGGATTCCGTGGAAGCCCAGTGGGGGACATGGGGTGCTGCTGGGGACTGTGGGGCTCCATGTGGCTATGGGCCAGCTATGGGGGAGGTGTACTGCGTCTGAGGGGGTCCTTGAGGGGCTCCAGGGCTCTGTGGGGGGCTACAGGGTGTCTCTAGGGGTCTTGCTGGGAAACACTGGGAGGGATATATGGGCTCTGAGGGAATGATGGGTGGGCTGTCATGAGAAAGGAAAGGGCAGCCTTGTGGAAAGCAAGGGGACAGCTGGGGGAAGAACAGGGGAACGTCCCAGCAACGGACTTCTTCTTTCACATCCACATCTTCTGCTTCCCAACTGAGCTGCAAAGCTGCCAGAGGAGCTGCAGTACCGCTGCCCGACTCCTGCCTGTGTCAGAAAGAGCTGCACGTGAGCAGAGTGCAATTGCCATTCTAAAGCCAACTCCATCACTGCAGTCACAAAAGCACAACCTTCAGTATCTGCTACAGGCAGACGACCATGCCCTTGCACAGGAACCATTCCTACAGAGCAAGGGAAGTCCTTCACTGCCTCAGGACGTGAGGAACACAGGAAGGGCCCCAAAGCCTTCAGCACATGACATGGAGCCACCAAAGTTGGCAGCTAAACACACCTTCTCCTTCAAGAATGAGCAAGACCAATCAATGCACCCTGCTGCTGCAGAGGGCTGCGCTGCATCTCCTGGTGCCACCCTTGGGCTGTCATCGCGCTGCCCACCCACAGCGCACTTTGAAGCGCCGCAGCCTTGCAAGAAAGAACAGAGAGCAAGGAGCTCTGCCGTGCACTTCCTGTGAGAACACAGAGAGGAGCCGTACAGCCCTTGCTCTCAGCACACACACCTCTTCTCTTACCAGCCGTTCATTCCTGCACAGCGCTGCTCAAACCCCTCCTCCATCTCTCCCTTCACAACGCCATACGCAGCCTCTCCCCAGCGACGAGCTCTGGGCTCTTTCATGCCTGTGCCATCATTGGGGCCTGCAGAACAAACCTGGGAGTTCAGAGGTTTGATTAGAATCGCTGCTACCGTGCAGGGACGGGAGGGCTGAGATGCACAGCGTCCTCACCTGCTGGATGTTGGAAGGGGAGGTTCAGCAGCAGCTCGACTCGCGATGATCAAGTCCTCCAAAAGCCGCCTTCTTTCTTTCGGATCAGCAGAATGGAGACTGAAACCTTTTCAAAAGGCATTATGAAACATGATTAGATTATTAAACATAATCATTAAACATAAACAGATTACCTCAAGCCCAAGGAGAAAACACGTTTCAGATTGAAGACCACAAAAGCATCATATTCTATTCCAAGACAACTTCAGTTCCAGTTTCAATTTCATGACTAGCATTTCACCCTCCCTGCTGTGGAAAGGGGGGAAAGAAGGAAGGGAGAGCCTTCTAGCCCCACATCCCTTTAGAGATCACCCTATAGCTCCAGATCATCCTATGGACCCACACAGCCCCTTAGAGGACCACATCCTCCAAACACCCCCTATAGCCTTATATCTCCCTATATCCCCAAATAGCCCACCACAGCCCCTCTGTAACCCCCAAAGGCCCATTTTAGCCTCCCATACCTTCTCCAGCATAACATCCCTCTCTACAGACCCCCCTGGCCCCCTATCATCCTATACACTCTAACAGCCCGCCACAACCCCCTAAAAACCCACTATTGCCCCATATCTCCCTATATCCCCTCCACAGCCCCCTATAGCCTCCTACCCTACTAGAACCCTCCTACAGACCACCCACAGCTCCCTAAAGCCCCATAACCACCTATAAAGCTCCTATAGCCTCCCCATAGAACCATATAGCTTTCCCAATAGCCCCCTACAGCGTCATAATATTCCCCTGCTCCCTACAGCCACATAGCACCCCATGTCCCCTCTACAGCCCTAAGACCCTCCCTACAGTCCCCCAGCCCCTAAAGCCCAATCTCCCCTTATAGCTCCCCACAGACCCACACTGGCCCTAGACTCCCTCCAGAGCCCCCCACACTCTCCCATATCCAGCCTCATATCCCCCTAGAACCCTTCTAGACTCCATATCTCCCCTATATCCCCACAGACACCCTATATCCTCCCTCAGGCCCCCACAATCTCCTACAGCACAACATCCTGCCCTAGAGCCCCCCCCAACCCCTAGCACCCACAACCCTCCCACATGTTGCCACAAACCCCTAAAGCCACATATCCCCCTCGAACACACCTATAGCCCTTACAGCCCCCTCATAGAACCGTGGAGCTCCTCCCAAAGCCCCCTACAGACCCATATCACCCCTATACCCCCACAGCCCCCTAGAGAACCAAATCCCCCTATATCCCCCATATAGCCCTAAAACACTCCCTAAAGACTCTGCAGCACCCTAGAGCCCCATATCCCCCAATAGCTGCCCACAGATCCCTAGATTCCAACCGCATCCCCCTCTTTTCCCATATACCCCAATACCCCTTCTACAGTCCCCCACAGCTTTCCAGAGCCCCATAGCCCCCCTAGAGACACAATTAAGCTCCTTAAAGCCCCACACACCCATACAGCCACCCTAGCCTCATATTTTCCAACAACCCCCGCAAAGCCCTATATCCCCCTACGGCCCCCACTGAAGCCCCAGATAGCCCCACAACCCTCCCGATAGCCCCCACAGACCACTACAGCCCCATATCCCCCAATATCCACCCCTGTAACCCACTACAGCCCCCTGTCGCCCCAAAGCCCTACCCTATACCCCATACACTCCCATTTCTCCCTCTGGCCTCCCCATGGCCCCTCACACCCTCCCTGGATTCCCAACACAGCCCCCTACAGCCCCATCTCCTCCTACAACCCACGCACAGCCCTACATCCCTCTATAGCAACCCCTGTGGGCCCCACATCCCTCCATCCCCCTCTATTCCCAAAACACACCAATATCCCCTCATCCCTCGAGATCCCCACACAGCACATTACAGACCCATATCCTCCCACATCCCCCAAGAGCCCCCAAAGCCCCTCAGCTCTTACACTGCCACCACATCTCCCCCACTGCCCCTCCACCCACAGACCACCTCAGCCCCGGGAGGCACCTCAACAAGCACTGGAGGCTCGGGGGGGCCCGGCCCCTGTGAGGGCAGCAGCGCTGCGGTGGTGGGGGCCCCGACTCCTTCAGCCGCCCCAAATCCCCGCATCCCACGGCGAAGGGGACGGCCACGGGCTGCCGTCTGAGGGGACAGCTGGGCGATTCCAAGCCGGTTGCCAACGGCGCGCTCTGCCCCTCAGCCAATTGGAGCCGGCGGCGCTTCTGCTGACCAATCAGAGACAAGGGGAGGGCCAGAAATGCCGTTGACCAATGAGAGGCCAGCAGGGGCGGGTCAGAGCTGCTGCTGACCAATCAGAGCCAGCAGGGGCGGGATGGAGCTGACAATCACCAATGAGAGTCCACCAGGGGTGGGTCAGAGCTGCTGCTGACCAATCAGAGGCTGGCATGGGTCAGAGCTGCCGCTGACCAATGACAGGCTGGACGGGAGTGAAATGGAGCTGCTGTTGACCAATGAGAAACCAACGGAGGCGGGATGGAGATGCCGCTGACCAATGAGAAGCAAGCGGGAGTGGGACGGAGCTCCCGGTGACCAATAAGAGGCCGGCACGGCCCATCGCTGAGATGGGAGCAGAGTGGAGACCTTGCAAAGCAGGGCTGCAAGGCTGCAATACGTGGTGGTGGGACAGCCTTGGGCTTCTGCGTTTGCATTCATCCCACGTTTCCCATTCTCTGCCTTGCAGCTCTGCTGGTGCTGGAAGTGGACGGTATTGCAGTATGAATGAAGGAGCAGCTGCTGATGGGAGGCAGGAAGTCCAGGCTCATGAACGCTGAGGCATCTGCCAGTACAGGCACCAGAGGAGGCAGTAGTGACGTTGGGGGGCAGTTGCAGAAGAAGATGAGGAGTTCCCCAGCAGGAAGCCACAAACCCGGCAGGAACCTGCAGGGGAATCGCAGCATGTGTGGGTGCCCAGGAGGAAATGCAGCCCCAGCGTCTGAGCAGCGCCTGGCCATGGAGTGCTGCGGCCCAAGAACAGCGCTATTCTGCCCTTGCCGAGATGGCTTTCCAAGGAGGACTTGTCTGTGGGGGTCAAGGAGGTTATTCGGGTTATGTGGGCTCGTTGGGGTCTGTCCTCACAAAAAGCAGAGGGCTGGCTCATCCAAAAGCTTGGTGATTGCTTGGAAGCCCAAACCCTTCTGGCCTGCTATTACCCCATTGACCCCACTGACCCCACTGACGCCTTTGACCCAGTGACCCCAGTGACCTCACATGAATCCCATAACCCCCCTGTCCCCAATGATCTAAATGATCCCACATGTACCCAATGACCCCAAGGACCCCAGTGACCCCATTGACCCCACCAATGCCCATGTTTCTAATGATACCCGTGACCCCATATGACCCCAACAACACATTTACCCCACTGACCCCATTAACCCCACATGACCCCATTGACCCCAGTAACCCCATTGACACCACAGACCCCATTAATCCCACATGTCCCCCATTGACCTCAATGACCCCAATAACCCCAATGACCCAATTGTCTCCAATAACCCCCACTGACCCCATTAACCCCATTCACTCCATTGACCCCATTGATCCCAATGACTTCACTGACACCAATGTCCTCAATGACCCCCATTGACCCCAGTGACCCCTACTGACCCAAGTGACCATATTGAACCCAATGACCCCCTATGACCCCATTGACTCCAATGTCCCCATAGACCCCATAGACCCATTGTCTCCAATGACCCCAGTCTGGATGCAGCCTGGGGGAAACGACTCCTGCTTCCAGTCATGCAGCGCCTGAGCGAGAGGGTGACCCAGCCTGGCTACACAATTATCGTGTGTATTTCTCTCTTCTGATGCTTCACAGAACCCCATTGGGTGAGCCTCCTGTTGGTTTCTTCAAATTTGGTACCAATCCTGGGGACCAAAACGATAGCCTGAAAGGCTGGAACCAGTCCAGGGGCTTAAAGCCACAGCCCCAGCTAGAGAGGCCAGAAGCAGCCAAGGGCCTGAGGCCACAGACACAGGCGGGGAGCCCAGCACTGGCCCTGGGACTTAAAGCCACAGCCAGAGAGGCTGACATCAGCCCTGGGACTCAAAGCCCCAAACACAGATGCTGGCACAGGCCCTGGGTTTCGTTTTCTACGGGTTCCCCTGGGACTCCATTGACCACTCGGAGGCCATACTGGTCTTGACTGGTTTTTATTGGGCTGCACAAGAGTCATCTTCACTTCTCCATTATTCAAATAACCCCACTAGGTGACCCTGGTGGTGATTTCCTAAGATGTGGATCAGGGAGTCGTCCATTTCATTCGCTTATGATGAAAGCACGGAAGCGATGCGGGCACTCGCTGAGGTCACAATCACTGCTGGGGTGGCAGCGTTTCCGCCACAGCTGGTGAGCAGAGCTGGTGCTCTGGTGAGCGTGCTGCACACCGAGGCTGAGCTCTGGGCCTTCCGTGGAACAGATCACCCTGTGAGAGCCCGTCAGAAGCACCGCGTGTGCACTC
>NC_052548.1:316416-372124 GCF_016699485.2 Gallus gallus
AGTTTGATTAGAATCGCTGCTACCGTGCAGGGACGGAGGGCTGAGATGCACAGCGTCCTCACCTGCTGGATGTTGGAAGGGGAGGTTCAGCAGCAGCTCGACTCGCAATGATCAAGTCCTCCAAAAGCCGCCTTCTTTCTTTCGGATCAGCAGAATGGAGACTGAAACCTTTTCAAAAGGCATTATGAAACATGATTAGATTATTAAACATAATCATTAAACATAAACAGATTACCTCAAGCCCAAGGAGAAAACACGTTTCAGATTGAAGACCACAAAAGCATCATATTCTATTCCAAGACAACTTCAGTTCCAGTTTCAATTTCATGACTAGCATTTCACCCTCCCTGCTGTGGAAAGGGGGGAAAGAAGGAAGGGAGAGCCTTCTAGCCCCACATCCCTTTAGAGATCACCCTATAGCTCCAGATCATCCTATGGACCCACACAGCCCCTTAGAGGACCACATCCTCCAAACACCCCCTATAGCCTTATATCTCCCTATATCCCCAAATAGCCCACCACAGCCCCTCTGTAACCCCCAAAGGCCCATTTTAGCCTCCCATACCTTCTCCAGCATAACATCCCTCTCTACAGACCCCCCTGGCCCCCTATCATCCTATACACTCTAACAGCCCGCCACAACCCCCTAAAAACCCACTATTGCCCCATATCTCCCTATATCCCCTCCACAGCCCCCTATAGCCTCCTACCCTACTAGAACCCTCCTACAGACCACCCACAGCTCCCTAAAGCCCCATAACCACCTATAAAGCTCCTATAGCCTCCCCATAGAACCATATAGCTTTCCCAATAGCCCCCTACAGCGTCATAATATTCCCCTGCTCCCTACAGCCACATAGCACCCCATGTCCCCTCTACAGCCCTAAGACCCTCCCTACAGTCCCCCAGCCCCTAAAGCCCAATCTCCCCTTATAGCTCCCCACAGACCCACACTGGCCCTAGACTCCCTCCAGAGCCCCCCACACTCTCCCATATCCAGCCTCATATCCCCCTAGAACCCTTCTAGACTCCATATCTCCCCTATATCCCCACAGACACCCTATATCCTCCCTCAGGCCCCCACAATCTCCTACAGCACAACATCCTGCCCTAGAGCCCCCCCCAACCCCTAGCACCCACAACCCTCCCACATGTTGCCACAAACCCCTAAAGCCACATATCCCCCTCGAACACACCTATAGCCCTTACAGCCCCCTCATAGAACCGTGGAGCTCCTCCCAAAGCCCCCTACAGACCCATATCACCCCTATACCCCCACAGCCCCCTAGAGAACCAAATCCCCCTATATCCCCCATATAGCCCTAAAACACTCCCTAAAGACTCTGCAGCACCCTAGAGCCCCATATCCCCCAATAGCTGCCCACAGATCCCTAGATTCCAACCGCATCCCCCTCTTTTCCCATATACCCCAATACCCCTTCTACAGTCCCCCACAGCTTTCCAGAGCCCCATAGCCCCCCTAGAGACACAATTAAGCTCCTTAAAGCCCCACACACCCATACAGCCACCCTAGCCTCATATTTTCCAACAACCCCCGCAAAGCCCTATATCCCCCTACGGCCCCCACTGAAGCCCCAGATAGCCCCACAACCCTCCCGATAGCCCCCACAGACCACTACAGCCCCATATCCCCCAATATCCACCCCTGTAACCCACTACAGCCCCCTGTCGCCCCAAAGCCCTACCCTATACCCCATACACTCCCATTTCTCCCTCTGGCCTCCCCATGGCCCCTCACACCCTCCCTGGATTCCCAACACAGCCCCCTACAGCCCCATCTCCTCCTACAACCCACGCACAGCCCTACATCCCTCTATAGCAACCCCTGTGGGCCCCACATCCCTCCATCCCCCTCTATTCCCAAAACACACCAATATCCCCTCATCCCTCGAGATCCCCACACAGCACATTACAGCCCCATATCCTCCCACATCCCCCAAGAGCCCCCAAAGTCCCTCAGCTCTTACACTGCCACCACATCTCCCCCACTGCCCCTCCACCCACAGACCCCCTCAGCCCCGGGAGGCACCTCAACAAGCACTGGAGGCTCGGGGGGGCCCGGCCCCTGTGAGGGCAGCAGCGCTGCGGTGGTGGGGGCCCCGACTCCTTCAGCCGCCCCAAATCCCCGCATCCCACGGCGAAGGGGACGGCCACGGGCTGCCGTCTGAGGGGACAGCTGGGCGATTCCAAGCCGGTTGCCAACGGCGCGCTCTGCCCCTCAGCCAATTGGAGCCGGCGGCGCTTCTGCTGACCAATCAGAGACAAGGGGAGGGCCAGAAATGCCGTTGACCAATGAGAGGCCAGCAGGGGCGGGTCAGAGCTGCTGCTGACCAATCAGAGCCAGCAGGGGCGGGATGGAGCTGACAATCACCAATGAGAGTCCACCAGGGGTGGGTCAGAGCTGCTGCTGACCAATCAGAGGCTGGCATGGGTCAGAGCTGCCGCTGACCAATGACAGGCTGGACGGGAGTGAAATGGAGCTGCTGTTGACCAATGAGAAACCAACGGAGGCGGGATGGAGATGCCGCTGACCAATGAGAAGCAAGCGGGAGTGGGACGGAGCTCCCGGTGACCAATAAGAGGCCGGCACGGCCCATCGCTGAGATGGGAGCAGAGTGGAGACCTTGCAAAGCAGGGCTGCAAGGCTGCAATACGTGGTGGTGGGACAGCCTTGGGCTTCTGCGTTTGCATTCATCCCACGTTTCCCATCTCTGCCTTGCAGCTCTGCTGGTGCTGGAAGTGGACGGTATTGCAGTATGAATGAAGGAGCAGCTGCTGATGGGAGGCAGGAAGTCCAGGCTCATGAACGCTGAGGCATCTGCCAGTACGGCACCAGAGGAGGCAGTAGTGACGCTGGGGGGCAGTTGCAGAAGAAGATGAGGAGTTCCCCAGCAGGAAGCCACAAACCCGGCAGGAACCTGCAGGGGAATCGCAGCATGTGTGGGTGCCCAGGAGGAAATGCAGCCCCAGCGTCTGAGCAGCGCCTGGCCATGGAGTGCTGCGGCCCAAGAACAGCGCTATTCTGCCCTTGCCGAGATGGCTTTCCAAGGAGGACTTGTCTGTGGGGGTCAAGGAGGTTATTCGGGTTATGTGGGCTCGTTGGGGTCTGTCCTCACAAAAAGCAGAGGGCTGGCTCATCCAAAAGCTTGGTGATTGCTTGGAAGCCCAAACCCTTCTGGCCTGCTATTACCCCATTGACCCCACTGACCCCACTGACGCCTTTGACCCAGTGACCCCAGTGACCTCACATGAATCCCATAACCCCCCTGTCCCCAATGATCTAAATGATCCCACATGTACCCAATGACCCCAAGGACCCCAGTGACCCCATTGACCCCACCAATGCCCATGTTTCTAATGATATACCCGTGACCCCATATGACCCCAACAACACATTTACCCCACTGACCCCATTAACCCCACATGACCCCATTGACCCCAGTAACCCCATTGACACCACAGACCCCATTAATCCCACATGTCCCCCATTGACCTCAATGACCCCAATAACCCCAATGACCCAATTGTCTCCAATAACCCCCACTGACCCCATTAACCCCATTCACTCCATTGACCCCATTGATCCCAATGACTTCACTGACACCAATGTCCTCAATGACCCCCATTGACCCCAGTGACCCCTACTGACCCAAGTGACCATATTGAACCCAATGACCCCCTATGACCCCATTGACTCCAATGTCCCCATAGACCCCATAGACCCATTGTCTCCAATGACCCCAGTCTGGATGCAGCCTGGGGGAAACGACTCCTGCTTCCAGTCATGCAGCGCCTGAGCGAGAGGGTGACCCAGCCTGGCTACACAATTATCGTGTGTATTTCTCTCTTCTGATGCTTCACAGAACCCCATTGGGTGAGCCTCCTGTTGGTTTCTTCAAATTTGGTACCAATCCTGGGGACCAAAACGATAGCCTGAAAGGCTGGAACCAGTCCAGGGACGTAAAACCACAGCCCCAGCTAGAGAGGCCAGAAGCAGCCAAGGGCCTAAGGCCACAGACACAGGCGGGGAGCCCAGCACTGGCCCTGGGACTTAAAGCCACAGCCGGAGAGGCAGACATCAGCCCTGGGACTCAAAGCCCCAAACACAGATGCTGGCACAGGCCCTGGGTTTCGTTTTCTACGGGTTCCCCTGGGACTCCATTGACCACTCGGAGGCCATACTGGTCTTGACTGGTTTTTATTGGGCTGCACAAGAGTCATCTTCACTTCTCCATTATTCAAATAACCCCATTGGGTGACCCTGGTGGTGGTTTCCTAAGATGTGGATCAGGGAGTCGTCCATTTCATTCGCTTATGATGAAAGCACGGAAGTGATGCGGGCACTCGCTGAGGTCACAATCACTGCTGGGGTGGCAGCGTTTCCGCCACAGCTGGTGAGCAGAGCTGGTGCTCTGGTGAGCGTGCTGCACACCGAGGCTGAGCTCTGGGCCTTCTGTGGAACAGATCACCCTGTGAGAGCCCGTCAGAAGCACCGCGTGTGCACTCGTCGGTACTCTCTGCAGGGTTCCTGTCCCAAGGGAGATTTTGGGATCGAGGCAGTCGCAGGAAGAGGGAAGCCAGCTCTTTGCAAGGAGCCAGGGAAGTTCCTGTGCACAGAGGCCTGGGAACTCCAGCTTCCTCTGAGCCTTCAGCGGCCATGTCTCAGCACGGAGATGACCGCGGTTCCAATTGCTGCCGTCTGAGTGGCAAGGTATGGCTGGGCTTCTTCTGCTTGGTTCTTCCTTTCTCTTGCTCTCAAGGGGAAGGGACGGAGCAGGGGGAGCCCTGCTGGTCCTTGGTGACCTCAGTAACCGGTTGCATTCAGCGCTCACTGCTGCCAGCCTGGGCTAACATCGCGGACGTGGCTCAGGCCGTCTTTTCCCTTAGTGATAGTTAGTGTCTCAGCACTCTGATATCCCCTTTCTGGCACGATCTGGAACCTCTCTGCAAGCCTTGGCTGCCCGTTCCCACCACCGTTTCTTCCTTTCTCTCTTCAGAAGCGGCGCGGCGCGGTTCCCCACGGTTGGGAGCAGCAGCCAGCAGGCTGCCAGAGATCCGACCGCGCCTTCCAGCGCACAGAGGGACGCAACAGGGACGGACAGTCCTTCATGCCATACAGAAGTGAGTTTCTTCGGCCCTCTGTCATGAAGTGTGAAGGAATGAATTTTGAGTATTCGTTCTGTGCGGGTGCAGCGCTTCAGGGGATGTCAAGTGAGCATGCATTTGGAGTGCAGGAAGGAGCAGTGAGAAGTGAACTATCAATCAGTTTGTGTTTGGGCTGTCCAAGTAGCATCTTTCTGTTTTCTGGGGGGACGTGGGCATACTGGGCAGTGCTTCTGCTGCCTGCTGGTGTCTGTGAAATCAACACACCATCTGTTGTTGTAGGGACGGAGCCTGCGCGTCCATGGAGTGGTGCTGGGCAAGGCTGGAAACGCAAAGCCTCCGCAGGTAAGAAGCTCTTGCGAGCTGTGCTGACTGCAGAAGCGGCATAATGTTGTAGCAGCAGAAAGGCAAGCTGAAGAAACTGCTCTTGAGGATTAGAAGACTGTGGTTGGCTGTGCTCAAATCTTCCGCCACAGAGATGCTCTTCATGTCTTTCTTGTCTCCTTTCTGCCAGAAGCTGATGCGAGCGGCCTTCCAGCAAAGCGCAGCCTTGCAGAAAGGCAAGGCAGAAGCGCCCAGTGTGGCACAGCACCAAAGAGAGGTACGGACACACAGCAGGCACCTGGGTTTGGTGCACTGTCTCTCTAGTGAGGCTTTCTGTCCGTCCTTTCCTGGGACTGTGGCCGTTGTGTGTTGGTTGTGGTCTTAATCCCTGGCATGTACAGTTAGCATTCCTGTGCTGATTAGAAATGTGAACCCACAGTCCAGCCAAGATCCTATGATCCATGACCGTGAGCACTCGAGATGAGATGTCCCTGGTATTGTGACCCGTTTTGCAGACTGAAAGTAGTGTTGGGCTCTCATTAAATCTCCTTATTTTTCCTTTCTTAACAGAGATTGGTGCTGAGCCAAATGCCAAAATCTATGTCAAAGTGGTCCAGCAGGTCCATACTGAGAGAGCATGTCAAAGAGCAGCAGCTCAAGGCTCCACTACCAGGCTGGAGGTCCTCTTAGAAGAGCAGGTCCCAGCACAGGGGGAAGACCTTCCCCTGCCGTGTGCCCCCGCTCTGTCTCCAACACCCAGGCTGGATGTAAACGCAAGGCCTTGGAGGAAGGGAAACCAACAGCAGTGCAGCTGCCTTCCAATAAGAGAGTGAGGGGGCCGAGTGGAGACTGTGTGCCGGCTCCAGCAGCACACCCTGGGCCTGCTGCTGCTCGGAGCTCCAAGCAAAGAGGTGAGAAGGTGCTGTGGTACCCGCCGTGCTGAGGCGCTTCCCTGTGCGAGCACACTGAGTTTGCTTAGGGCTTGGCTTTGCTTTTTCCTTCTCCATGGAGGGGAAAAGAGTGGAAGGCTACAAAGTCCAAAGGCAGTGAGGTGCCAGAACGTGTAACCCTGTCTCTTCCCGTTAACTCTATGGCAGTCTTCTGCACGCCTCCTGGAAATGTCATTCACTGGGAGGCTTCCTAGTCCCATTTCCTCTGTCTTTTTGCTGCCTTCTGCTTGTACGGCATGTATGTTTCTGCCATTTCACTGTAGACAAAATGCATTCATCTATTTTTCTTGCCTTACAGAAAGAAGACGACAACGAAAAGAGAGGAGAGTGGAGCTGAAGAAGGCTGCCCTCAGAGCTGCCGCTGCACGTGCAGAGGTGAGTCCTTGGTGAACACAGACACGGCTCTTGTTGTTCTCAGGGCCTCTGTCTGTCACACATGAAAGGAAGAGACTGTAAAATCCCGAGGGAAGTGGTGTCCTGTTTCTACCCTCGCTCCGTTTCTTCCCAGGCCTCCGCAGTGGACAGCCTTGTGGAGATGATGCAGAAGCTGCAGCTGAAGGACTGAGAGGAGGAGCGTCAGCAGGCAGCAGCTTCTGCAGTGCGCGGCGTTACAGGGCAGTGCTGAGTGCCGCCCAACTCGGCACTCCACCTTCAAACGTAGTCAATAAAAACCAGTCAAATTTATAGATTCACAGAGAGCGCACTGGCCTGATTTGTCCAGCGGCACTCGGAGAGCTGCTGCACCACCTCCTCGTTATTGGTCTCGCGGCGCTCGCTCAGAACTGCCACAGCTCCGTCAGCGAATGCTGCCGTCCAGTGATGCAACGGAGGCAGCAGTCCTTTGCACTGCCCACAGACAGACTGTCTGCAAAGCACGTGCAAAGAGCTGCAGGGAACACAGCCTGGCCATGAGCGTGCTAACTTGGAGAGCAACGCTGTGGAGATTGCCGAGTTTCCCAGGGCAGCACCAAGCATTTTTTCCTTACTGACAAGTATGTAATGAGCAAAGTTCAGCAAAAGGACAGCGTTTTCTGAAAAAAATGACAGGCTGTTGGTCCAGAGCAGCATCTCTGCAGCTTAGGACCAGCAGGCTGCCATCCCGGCACTGTTCTGCTTGCAGACAGCGCTCCAGGTTGTGGCACTCAGAGGGCGTCCCTCTGCCGTGCAGCCCTCCCCAGTGCCTGCCTGCCTGTCACTGTTGTGGCTGGGATGGAGCTGTTTCCTTTGCAGTGCCTCCCATGGCGCTGTGTTCACATGCGTGCACCCCATCCCTCTGCACACCCACGAGCACGAAGACTCGAGCACTGCTCCAGCCTTGCACACTGCCATGTGCATGCACACAGATGCAAAACTTGCACCTGCAAGCACTGTGCACACAGCCAAGCGCAATGCACGCTCTGATGTTCAGCACCAACTCTGCACAACCCCGTATGCACGCATACCTGCACTCACAGCTCGAGGACAAAATGCTGCTGGCATGGCACAGCCAACACGCAGGCGGTGGGCAATGTCAGGAGGAAAGGCCCCCCTTTACGCTCATTCATTCTCCTCTCTTTAATGAATGTATTGGTGCACCACTGGAGCCCCATCCTGAGATGTGTTTTGCTGTGGGGTTCCTCGTCGGTGGGATATGGGGATCCTGGGATGGTAATGGGGGTCCTGTCACGGACTGTGGAACTCTGAGGACCCAGGAGAGGACTGAGGGCGTAAGGGAGGTCCGAGGAAGAAAACAAGGGGGTTCAGTGTGAGCTCAGAGGGGGATGTGTGCTGCTGCTGGGGACTGCAGAAGTCTGTGATGGCCCAGCTTCTCTGTGGGGGAAATGTGCTGAGTCTGAGAAGGTCCTTGAGGAGCTATAGGGCTCTCTGGGGGTGTGTTTGGAGGATATAGGGACATTAAGGGATGTGGGAACACAGGCTGCAGGAGCAGAATGCTGTTCAGGAGAAAACAAGACGTGGGCTGCAGGTGGGACACAGGGGCATGGGCTAGTATGGGGACGTAGAGAGTATGGGAGGATGTGGGGAGCGGTTTGAGGTAAAAAGGGGGTTGGGTGGGCAGAGTTTGCAGTGGTTTCATTTCATCCTGAGAGGGGACTGGGCGTCCCTGTGGCCCAAAGGTGGGGCCCTGAGCCGTTACCCCACATGAGCCATAACCCAAGATGACCTCATCGCCCTGTATGTGTGTGACCCCATGGCTGCACGTGACCCACAGCCCTGATGGGAACCATACCCCCACATGACCCTGTGACTCCCTGACTCTTCCTGCCCCCATCATGCTGCGAACTGATGCCATGTGGCCCATAAATCTGGGATCCTTGCCCCCACCTCACCCCGACCATACAACCCATGTGATCCATAACTCCATGTCACCCCATCTGTCCCTACCATCCAATCTGACCCTATCACTGTGATTCAGAACCCCATCTGACCCCATAGCCCCACATCACCCCGTAACTCTGTGACCCTGCAGGACCCCTATGTGACCCACGACCCCACGTCCTCACCCCATGTGGCCATAGAACCAGCTGCATGCTAGGAAAAGGCATCTCCTCCTCAGGGTGGGGCTGCCCCACAGCTGCCCCAGAGAAGCCATGGGGTGGGCTGCAGCCGTACGCCTCAGTTTGGAGAGCTGGGAACTGGCCAAAGGGGCCAGGAGAAGGACATGAATGCTTCTGTAGGGAAATACCTGTCCCAGGGTTTGGTGGCTTGGTAGCTTCTGTTTCTGTAAGTGGATGAGAACAGAACAAACTGAACCCACTGAGACCGGGGAAGGGATTGGAGCTTTGCTGCTGCGGTGCTGCATGGCCACGAGGGATACCCGAGCCAGGAATGGAACAGGGATGGACTGAAGCAAATCAACTCCTTCACGGGACAGTGGGAGAAGAAATCCAAGTCAGCTGCAGAACAAACAACGCAACCCCTTACAAAAGGGCGTCCCAGACTGGGGCCGTTGCAGCAGTAGGGGCAGTGCTTCTTGGAAGGGATCTCGCGGTGGGGAAGAAACTGCTCCAACATCAGCACTTGCAGCAGCTGCTGCAACGACCCCGAGAAATGGGCAGCGCAGCACGAGGAGGAAGGATGGAATGCACGGTGGTGCAGAACGAGCGCAGAAGGATGGAGAGCAGCAGCGGTGGGATCCCCCTTTGGCACGGCCACCCACCGCTACGGGACTGCAACAAGGAGCTGCACCCTGCCGTGGTCAGCATGGCTCTGTGTGCCAGCTGTGTGCTGCTGGAAAGCACCCGAGCGGTTACGGGTGGGAGAGTGGCAGAGGAAATCATCCAACATCTGCAGGGATAGCACAAGGCAGGCTCAGTGTGACAGCTGTGTCGTCGTTCAGCAGACAGATGCTGAGCAGAGCACAGCAGGGCCAGGACGTTCTGACCAGGGGGAGGTGGAGAGTGCACACGAGATAAGGCACAGCCGCAGGACGGAGCATGAGACCCAGCACGTGCAACAGCTGCACGAAATCCTGCCTGCCTGTCTGCATAGAAAAGCACAAAATCAGCCCGAAAGGAACACGTTGGCCATAGACCTCCTCTGGAAAAACGGCACAGCGGATGCGTGGTGGAGACTGTGAGCCTGCAGTGCCCAGCCAAGGGGAAGGAGAGCAGTGGGTGCCATGGGAGGAGAGCTACAGGAGCAGAAGGAGCTCACAGAAGAGAGTGCAGTAATGCCACAGCAATCAGGAATGAGCTTTGCTGCTGCACTGAGAGCTGTGCCTGGTGGAACATCAGGGATGTGAGCGTTTCTCGCACACCCCACAGGCACGTTCGTGGATGTGCTGGGATGTGGGGAAGCCTCACAGGGTTGTGGGACAGTTAAAAGACGCCTATGGGAGGGCTTCAGGAGCACTTTGGGGCAGCCTTGCAGCAGAGCCACACTTAGGAGCTGTCTTTACCCAACACACTGCTGCTGGTGGAACTGCTGCTGGCTACGAGCTATGGGCAATGATGGGGCTGCTCTGGAACTGCTCCTCTAGGATGGCTCTGGGGATGCTCTGGGCAGCTATGGGATACACTCATGGAACCTCTTCCTTAGCCCCCAACAAACCCCTTGACCTCCATTTGGCCCCCCAAGATGAGGGCAAGATGAGCATCAGGGGAATATTCAGGCTGCTGACCTACAGCGGCCCCAGAGCCACCTTATAGTACCCCCTGAACAAGCCAGGAACAGACCCATCCCTGCCCACAGCCTCAGATGGGCTTACTGTGCTCACAAGGTTATGGGATATGTGGAGCCTTGGGTCACGTGGAGTTATATGGGGTTCTGGGCTCATGTGCGGTTACCGATGAGGGCTCCACCTTTGGGCCACAGGGAACCCCAATCCCCTCTCAGGAAGAAATCAATGAATGCACGCCAACACCACCCCACATCCTCCATTCTGACCCCAAACCGCTCCCCACGAGCCCCCAGACCCCCCACGTACCCATGCCACCCCACGTCCCCGCACCCACAAGTCCCACCTGTAACTCACACCTTGCCTCCTCCTGAGAAGCACTCTGCTTCTGTAGGCTGTGGTCCACATCCCCTTATCCTCCCCAAATCCACCCATGTTCTGATCCGTGTTCCCCAGTATCCCCAGTGCCAACCACTTCACTTTCACCCACATCTGTGCCCTACACCTTCTCCAGCTCCCCATTCCTCACCTGCAGAAGCCATCCATGCTACAGCACCGTGAGGTTGTACGGGATCTGGAGGCAGGTCAGGGGGAGGAGAGGCCAAAGGTGGGCTATGGGGTTCACTGGATGGTGATGGGGGTACTGTCAAAGAACATGGGGGTCAGCGAGTTCCCAGGGGGGATCTTGGAGGTGTAAAGGAGGTCTGAGGGAGGAAATAGGAGGATTCCGGGGAAGCCCAGTGGGGCACATGGGGTGCTGCTGGGGACTGTGGGGCTCCATGTGGGTATGGGCCAGCTACGGGGGAGGTGTACTGCGTCTGAGGGGGTCCTCGAGGGGCTCCAAGGCTCTGTGGGGGGCTATAGGGTGTCTCTAGGGGTCTTGCTGGGAAACACTGGGAGGGATATTGGAACTCTGAGGGAATGATGGGTGGGCAGTCATGAGAAAGGAAAGGGCAGCCTTGGGGAAAGCAAGGGGCAGCCAGGGGGATGGAAGGGAATCCTACAGGAATGCAAGGGGAATCCAGGCTGAGGCAAGGGGACAGCTGGGGGAAGAACAGGGGAACGTCCCAGCAACGGACTTCTTCTTTCACATCCACATCTTCTGCTTCCCAACTGAGCTGCAAAGCTGCCAGAGGAGCTGCAGTACCGCTGCCCGACTCCTGCCTGTGTCAGAAAGAGCTGCACGTGAGCAGAGTGCAATTGCCATTCTAAATCCAACTCCATCACTGCAGTCACAAAAGCACAACCTTCAGTATCTGCTACAGGCAGACGACCATGTCCTTGCACAGGAACCATTCCTACAGAGCAAGCGAAGTCCTTCATTGCCTCAGGACGTGAGGAACACAGGAAGGGCCCCAAAGCCTTCAGCACATGCCATGGAGCCACCAAAGTTGGCAGCTAAACACACCATCTCCTTCAAGAATGAGCAAGACCAATCAATGCACCCTGCTGCTGCAGAGGGCTGCGCTGCATCTCCTGGTGCCACCCTTGGGCTGTCATCGCGCTGCCCACCCACAGCGCACTTTGAAGCGCCGCAGCCTTGCAAGAAAGAACAGAGAGCAAGGAGCTCTGCCGTGCACTTGCTGTGAGAACACAGAGAGGAGCCGTACAGCCCTTGCTCTCAGCACACACACCTCTTCTCTTACCAGCCGTTCATTCCTGCACAGCGCTGCTCAAACCACTCCTCCATCTCTCCCTTCACAACGCCATACGCAGCCTCTCCCCAGCGACGAGCTCTGGGCTCTTTCATGCCTGTGCCATCATCGGGGCCTGCAGAACAAACCGGGGAGTTCAGAGGTTTGATTAGAATCGCTGCTACCGTGCAGGGAGGGAGGGCTGAGATGCACAGCGTCCTCACCTGCTGGATGTTGGAAGGGGAGGTTCAGCAGCAGCTCGACTTGCAATGATTATGTCCTCCAAAAGCCGCCTTCTTTCTTTCGGATCAGCAGACTGCAGACTGAAACCTTTTCAAAAGGCATTATGAAACAAAATTAGATTATTAAGCATAGTCATTAAAAATAAACACATATCCTAAAGCCAAGGAGAAAACACGTTTCAGATTGAAGACCACAAAAGCATCATATTCTATTGCAAGACAACTTCAGTTCCAATTTGAATTACATGACTAGCATTTCACCCTCCCTGCTGTGGAAGGGGGGAAAGGAAGGAAGGGAGAGCCTTCTCGCCCCACATCCCTTTAGAGATCACCCTATAGCTCCAGATCATCCTATGGACCCACACAGCCCCTTAGAGGACCACATCCTCCAAACACTTCCTATAGCCTCATATCTCCCTATATCCCCAAATAGCCCACCACAGCCCCTCTGTAACCCCCAAAGGCCCATTTTAGCCTCCCATAACTTCTCCAGCATAACATCCCTCTCTACAGACCCTCCCTGGCCCCCTATCATCCTATACCCTCTTACAGTCCGCCACAACCCCCTAAAAATTCACTACTACCCCATATCTCCCTATATCCCCTCCACAGCCCCCTATAGCCTCCTACCCTACTAGAACCCGCCTACAGACCACCCACAGAACCCTATAGCCACATAACCACCTATAAAGCTCCTATAGCCTCCCCATAGAACCATATAGCTTTCCCAATAGCCCCCTACAGCGTCATAATATTCCCCTGCTCCCTACAGCCACATAGCACCCCATGTCCCCTCTACAGCCCTAAGACCCTCCCTACAGTCCCCCAGCCCCTAAAGCCCAATCTCCCCTTATAGCACCCCACAGACCCACACTGGCCCTAGACTCCCCTCGAGAGCCCCCCACACTCTCCCATATCCAGCCTCATATCCCCCTAGAACCCTTCTAGACTCCATATCTCCCCTATATCCCCACAGACACCCTATATCCTCCCTCAGGCCCCCACCATCTCCTACAGCACAACATCCTTCCCTAGAGCCCCCCCCAACCCCTAGCACCCTCAACGCTCCCACATGTTGCCACAAACCCCTAGAGCCACATATCCCTCGAACACACCTATAGCCCTTACAGCCCCCTCATAGAACCGTGGAGCTCCTCCCAAAGCCCCCTACAGACCCATATCACCCCTATACCCCCACCGCCCCCTAGAGAACCAAGTCCCCCTATATCTCCCATATAGCTCTAAAACACTCTGTAAAGACCCTGCAGCACCCTAGAGCCCCATATCCCCCAATAGCTGCCCACAGATCCCTAGATCCCAACCGCATCCCCCTCTTTTCCCATATACCCCAATACCCCTTCTACAGTCCACCACAGCTTTCCAGAGCCCCATAGCCCACCTAGAGACACAATTAAGCTCCATAAAGTCCCACACACCCATACAGCCACCATAGTTTCATATTTTCCAGCAACCCCACACAGCCCTATATCCCTCTACGGCCCCCACTAAAGCCCCCGATAGCCCCACATCCCTCCCAATAGCCCCCACAGAACACTACAGCCCCATATCCCCCAATATCCACCCCTGTAACCCACTACAGCCCCCTGTCGCCCCAAAGCCCTACCCTATACCCCCCACAGTCCCATTTCTCCCTCTGGCCTCTCCATGGCCCCTCACACACTCCCTGGATTCCCAACACAGCCCCCTACAGCCCCATCTCCTCCTACAACCCACGCACAGCCCTACATCCCTCTATAGCACCCCCTGTGGGCCCCACATCCCTCCATCCCCCTCTATTCCCAAAACCCACCGATATCCCCATATCCCTCGAGATCCCCACACAGCACCCTACAGCCCCATATCCTCCCACATCCCCCAATAGCCCCCAAAGCCCCTCAGCTCCCACATGCCCACCACATCTCCCCCACTGCCCCTCCACCCACAGACCACCTCAGCCTTGGGGGGCACCGCGAGCAGAGCTGGAGGCTCGGGGTTCCAGGCCCTAATGGGGGCAGCAGCGCTACAGCGGTGGGGGCCCCGACTCCTTCAGCCTCCCCAAATCCCCGCATCCCAAGGCGAAGGGGACGGCCACGGGCTGCCGTCTGATGGGGACAGCTGGGCGATTCCAAGCCGGTTGCCAACGGCGCGCACCGCCCGTCAGCCGATTGGAGCTGGCGGCGCTGCCGCTCACCAATCAGAGGCCAGGGGTGGGCCAGAAATGCCGTTGACCAATGAGAGGCCAGCAGGGGCGGGCCAGAAATGCCACTGACCAATGAGAGGCCACCGGGGGTGGCTTAGAACTGCTGCTGACCAATGAGAGCCAGCAGTGGCGGGATGGAACTGCCGATCACCAATGAGAGGCCACCGGGGTTGGGTCAGAGCTGCTTCTGACCAATGAGAGGCCAGCAAGGGCGGGATGGAGCCTCTGCTGACCAATGAGAGGCCGGCACGGGCCTGCACCGAGCTGGGAGCAGAGCGGACACCCTCAAAGCAGCGGCAGCGACAGGAAGCGGTTCCAAGAAGCAAAGGATGGCGGCGAGGCGCTGCCGGGAGCAGCAAAAGGCGGTGAGGCTCTCCCTGAAGCACCACAGCGGTTTGTTTGCCCACAGCACACACGTGTGTGTGGCCCCATCCCTGCGTGCAACCACATGCACGCACACACATGCAACCCCATCCCGTTGCACAGCAGTGCACGCGCAAAGACGCGTGCAGCCTCATCTGCAGCTCCACAGGCAGGAGGAGACGGGCCGAGGAGAGCGCTCCCTCGGATGAAAGGCAGTGGGCAGCCATGGCAAAGGCTGAGGCGCTCAGTGAGAGCTTTGCCTCGGTCTTTGCAGGTGGTTGGACCTGCAGCCCGACTTACAGAAGAAGATGAGGAGTTCCCCAGCAGGAAGCCACAAACCCGGCAGGAACCTGCAGGGGAATCGCAGCATGTGTGGGTGCCCAGGAGGAAATGCAGCCCCAGCGTCTGAGCAGCGCCTGGCCATGGAGTGCTGCGGCCCAAGAACAGCGCTATTCTGCCCTTGCCGAGATGGCTTTCCAAGGAGGACTTGTCTGTGGGGGTCAAGGAGGTTATTTGGGTTATGTGGGCTCGTTGGGGTCTGTCCTCACAAAAAGCAGAGGGCTGGCTCATCCAAAAGCTTGGTGATTGCTTGGAAGCCCAAACCCTTCTGGCCTGTGTCATGGTTTTGTAACTTCGCTATTGGTATTCCACATCATAACATCATGGACAAAAGAGAAGAACTACGTATCCCAGAGGACCTCACGGTCACAGAAGGAAGACACATCACGGAAGATACGTCATCTGGTTGCGCGCGCTGCTTCTTCACTTTCGCTTGCTGCCGGGAGAGGAGTGGGTGTGCTTTCCAAGCCAGGCGCCTTCATCAAGTTAGGCTTTCGGTTTCGGAAACTCTCTCACTCTCTCTCTCTCTCCCTCTCTATCGCTCTTTCGCTCTCTCTCCCTCATTTCATTTGGTTTATTATACTTACTCCCAATTAGATTGTATTGTATCGTGTCATCTTGCATCCCAACATCATAGTTAGTAAAATAAGTTCTCCTTCTTAGATTGTTGCCACCGCTTCGTTTTTTTCTCGGGAAGTCAGGGGGAAGGGGGGCCCACAAGCCTACTGCCCCCCTGTCACGGGCACAGATCTATCTAGGTAACTCCGTGACAGCCTGCAATAACGCCAATGGCACCACTGACCCCACTGAGCCCCTTTGACCCAGTGACCCCAGTGACCTCACATGAACCCCATAATCCAACTGACCCCAATGATCCCCATTGACCCCACTGACCCCTTTAACCCAAAGGAGCCTTATAGACCCCAATGACCCCAATAACCCAAATGACCCACACTGACCCCAGTAACCCCACTGACTCCAATGACACGAATAACCTTCATTGACCGCAGTGACCCCCCTTGCCCCATTGACGCCAGTGACTCCCATTGACCCTAATGACCCCATTGACTCCAATAACCCCATTAACCGCACTGACCCCCACTAACCCCAGTGACACCCATGATCACCCATTGGGTGAGCCTCCTGTTGGTTTCTTCAAATTTGGTACCAATCCTGGGGACCAAAACCACAGCCTGAAAGGCTGGCACCAGTCCAGGGGCTTAAAGCCACAGCCCCAGCTAGAGAGGCCAGAAGCAGCCAAGGGCCTAAGGCCACAGACGCAGGCGGGGAGCCCAGCACTGGCCCTGGGATTTAAAGCCACAGCCGCAGAGGCTGACATCAGCCCTGGGACTCAAAGCCCCAAACACAGATGCTGGCACAGGCCCTGGGTTTCGTTTTCTATGGGTTCCCCTGGGACTCCATTGACCACTCTGAGGCCATACTGGTCTTGACTGGTTTTTAATGGGCTGCACAAGAGTCATCTTCACTTCTCCATTATTCAAATAACCCCACTGGGTGACCCTGGTGTTGGTTTCCTAAGATGTGGATCTGGGAGTCCCCCATTTCCTTCGCTTATGATGAAAGCACGGAAGCGATGCGGGCACTCGCTGAGGTCACAATCACTGCTGGGGTGGCAGCGTTTCCGCCACAGCTGGTGAGCAGAGCTGGTGCTCTGGTGAGCGTGCTGCACACCGAGGCTGAGCTCTGGGCCTTCCGTGGAACAGATCACCCTGTGAGAGCCCGTCAGAAGCACCGCGTGTGCACTCGTCGGTACTCTCTGCAGGGTTCCTGTCCCAAGGGAGATTTTGGGATCGAGGCAGTCGGAGGAAGAGGGAAGCCAGCTCTTTCCAAGGGCCGGGGAAGTTCCTGTGCACAGAGGCCTGGGATCTTCAGCTTCCTCTGAGCCTTCAGCGGCCATGTCTCAGCACGGAGACGACCGCGGTTCCAATTGCTGCCGTCTGAGTGGCAAGGTATGGCTGGGCTTCTTCTGCTTGGTTCTTCCTTTCTCTTGCTCTCAAGGGGAAGGGACGGAGCAGGGGGAGCCCTGCTGGTCCTTGGTGACCTCAGTAACCGGTTGCATTCAGCGCTCACTGCTGACAGCCTGGGCTAACAACGCGGACGTGGCTCAGGCCGTCTTTTCCCTTAGTGATAATCAGTGTCTCAGCACTCTGATATCCCCTCTCTGGCACGATCTGGAACCTCTCTGCAAGCCTTGGCTGCCCGTTCCCACCACCGTTTCTTCCTTTCTCTCTTCAGAAGCGGCGCGGCGCGGTTCCCCGCGGTTGGGAGCAGCAGCCAGCAGGCTGCCAGAGATCCGACCGCGCCTTCCAGCGCACAGAGGGACGCAACAGGGACGGACGGTCCTTCATGCCATACAGAAGTGAGTTTCTTCAGCCCTCTGTCGTGAAGTGTGGAGGAATGAATTTTGAGTATTCCTTCTGGGCGGGTGCAGCGCTGCAGGGGATGTCAAGTGAGCATCGATTTGGAGTGCAGGAAGGAGCAGTGAGAAGTGAACTCTCAATCAGTTTGTGTTTGGGCTGTCCAAGTAGCATCTTTCTGTTTTCTGGGGGGACGTGGGCATACTGGGCAGTGCTTCTGCTGCCTGCTGGTGTCTGTGAAGTCATCACACCATCTGTTGTTGTAGGGACGGAGCCTGCGCGTCCACGGAGTGGTGCTGGGCAAGGCTGGAAACGCAAAGCCTCCGCAGGTAAGAAGCTCTTGCGAGCTGTGCTGACTGCAGAAGCGGCATAATGTTGTAGCAGCAGAAAGGCAAGCTGAAGAAACTGCTCTTGAGGATTAGAAGACTGTGGTTGGCTGTGCTCAAATCTTCCGCCACAGAGATGCTCTTCATGTCTTTCTTGTCTCCTTTCTGCCAGAAGCTGATGCGAGCGGCCTTCCAGCAAAGCGCAGCCTTGCAGAAAGGCAAGGCAGAAGCGCCCAGTGTGGCACAGCACCAAAGAGAGGTACGGACACACAGCAGGCACCTGGGTTTGGTGCACTCTCTCTCTAGTGAGGCTTTCTGTCCGTCCTTTCCTGGGACTGTGGCCGTTGTGTGTTGGTTCTGGTCTTAATCCCTGGCATGTACAGTAAGCATTCCTGTGCTGATTAGAAATGTGAACCCACAGTCCAGCCAAGATCCTATGATCCATGACCGTGAGCACTCGAGATGAGATGTCCTGGTATTGTGACCCGTTTTGCAGACGGAAAGTAGTGTTGGGCTCTCATTAAATCTCCTTATTTTTCCTTTCTTAACAGAGATTGGTGCTGAGCCAAATGACAAAATCTATGTCAAAGTGGTCCAGCAGGTCCATACTGAGAGAGCATGTCAAAGAGCAGCAGCTCAGGCTCCACACCAGGCTGGAGGTCCTCTTAGAAGAGCAGGTCCCAGCACAGGGGGAAGACCTTCCCCTGCCGTGTGCCCCCGCTCTGTCTCCAACACCCTGGCTGGATATAAACGCAAGGCCTTGGAGGAAGGGAAACCAACAGCAGCTCAGCTGCCTTCCAATAAGAGAGTGAAGGGGCCGAGTGGAGACGGCGTGCCGGCTCCAGCAGCACACCCTGGGCCTGCTGCTGCTCGGAGCTCCAAGCAAAGAGGTGAGAAGGTGCTGTGGTACCCGCCGTGCTGAGGCATTTCCCTGTGCGAGCACACTGAGTTTGCTTAGGGTTGGCTTTGCTTTTTCCTACTCCATGGAGGGGAAAAGAGTGGAAGGCAACAAAGTCCAAAGGCAGTGAGGTGCCAGAATGTGTAACCCTGTCTCTTCTCGTTAACTCCATGGTGGTCTTCTGCACGTTCCCCTGGAAATGTCATTCACAGGGAGGCTTCCTAGTCCCATTTCCTCTGTCTTTTTGCTGCCTTCTGCTTGTACGGCACCAATGTTTCTGAGGTTCTGCTGATGACAAAATGCATTCATCTTTTTTTTTTGCCTTATAGCAAGAAGACAGCGACAGAAAGAGAGGAGAGTGGAGCTGAAGAAGGCTGCCCTCAGAGCTGCTGCTGCACGTGCAGAGGTGAGTCCTTGGTGAACACAGACACGGCTCTTGTTGTTCTCAGGGCCTCTGTCTGTCACACATGAAAGGAAGAGACTGTAAAATCCCGAGGGAAGTGGTGTCCTGTTTCTACCCTCGCTCCGTTTCTTCCCAGGCCTCCGCAGTGGACAGCCTTGTGGAGATGATGCAGAAGCTGCAGCTGAAGGACTGAGAGGAGGAGCATAAGCAGGAAGCAGCTTCTGCAGTGCGCGGCGTTACAGGGCAGCACTGAGTGCCGCCCATCTCAGCACTCCACCTTCAAACGTAGTCATTAAACACCAGTCAAATTTATAGATTCACAAAGAGCGCACGGCCTGATTTGTCCAGCGGCACTCGGAGAGCTGCTGCACCACCTCCTCGTTATTGGTCTCGCGGCGCTCGCTCAGAACTGCCACAGCTCCGTCAGCAAATGCTGCCGTCCAGTGATGCAATGGATGCAGCAGTCCTTTGCACTGCCCACAAACAGACTGTCTGCAAAGCACGTGCAAAGAGCTGCTGGGAACAAAGCCTGGCCATGAGCGTGCTAACTTGGAGAGCAATGCTGTGGAGATTGCTGAGTTTCCCAGGGCAGCACTGAGCGTTTTTTGCTGTGATGACGGGTGTACAATGAGCAAAGTTCAGCAAAAGGACGGCGTTTTCTGAAAAAATGACAGGCTGTTGGTCCAGAGCAGCATCTCTGCAGCTTAGGACCACCAGGCTGCCATCCTGGCACTGTTCTGCTTGCAGACAGCGCTCCAGGTTGTGGCACTCAGAGGGCGTCCCTCTGCCGTGCAGCCCTCCCCAGTGCCTGCCTGCCTGTCACTGTTGCGGCTGGGATGGAGCTGTTTCCTTTGCAGTGCCTGCTATGGCGCTGTGTCCTGGTTCTGTCAGCGCTCCGTGCCGTCCTGCAGGCTGTTGTGCAGAGCGCAGTGCTGCGGAGCTGTGCTTCCCGGCCCTGTGCTCTCCAGCACTCTCACGGGAGTTCTGCTGCTCCCAGCAATCTCCTGTTCCCAGGAGCCTCCGCTGCTCCCTTGCACGCGCATCTGTGTGCAGGGATGTGTGCAGAACCATACACCCAAGTGCAAAGATTTCCCTGCACACACACCTGTGCATTCACACACACGTGGAATCGCATCCTTGCACAGCCCTGTGTGCGTACTCCATTCATGTACACGCAAAAGTGTGATAAAACAAATGGCCTTGTGCAAAGACCTTGATGCACTCTCCCGTGTTCATGCATACATACACATGCGTGCACTCCATCCCTTTGCACACCCACGTGCACGACGACACGAGCGCATGCTCCTGGCCTTGCACACAGCCATGTGCATGCGCACACATGCAAAACTTTCACCTGCAAGCACCGTGCACACAGCCACGTGCAATGCACGCTCGGATGTTCAGCACCATCTCTGCACACCCCCGTATGCATGCATACTTGCACTCACAGCTCGAGGACAAAATGCTGCTGGCACGGCACATCCAACACGCAGGTGGTGGGCAATGTCAGAAGGAAAGTCGCCCCCTTACGCTCATTCATTCTCCTCTCTTGAATGAACGCGTCAGGGCACAGCTGGAGCCCCATCCTGAGATGTGTTTTGCTGTGGGGTTCCTCGTCGGTGGGATATGGGGATCCTGGGATGGTGATGGCGGTCCTCTCAGAAACTGTGGGAGTCCGAGAAGCCGGGGCGGAGGGGGCTGAAGAGGTTAAGGATGTCTGAAGGAGGAAATAGGGGAGTTCAGTGGGAGCTCAGAGGGGGACGTGGGGTGCTGCTGGGGACTGTGGAGCTCTGTGAGGTCCCAGGTTGCTGGGGGGAGGTGTACCGGGAGAAGGTCCTTTAGGAGCTATGGGGCTCTGTGGGGGGTGTGGGAGGGATATAGGGACATCGGGGGATATGGGAACACAGGCTGCAGGAGCAGAATGCTGTCCAAGAGAAGACAAGATGTGGGCTGCAGGTGGGAAACAGGTACATGGCGTAGTATGGAGACATAGGGGGTATGGGAGGATGTGGGGAGCAATTTGAGGTAAAAAGAGCGGGGGGGGTGAGGGGGGGGTGGGTTGTAGTGGTTTCAATTCATCCTGAGAGGGGACTGGGCGTCCCTGTGGCCCAAACGTGGGGCCCTGAGCCGTAACCCCACATGAGCAATAACCCAAGATGACCTCATCACGCTGTATGTGCGTGACCCCATGGCTGCACGCAACCCACAGCTCTGGGGGAACCATACCCCCACATGACCCTGTGACGCCCTGACTCTGCCTGCACCCATCACGCTGTGACCCAATGCCATGTGGCCCCATAACTCTGGGATCCCTGCCCCCACCTCACCCAAACATACAACCCATGTGATCCGTAACTCCCTGTCCCTACCATCTGACCCCATCACTGTGACTCAGAACCCCACCTGAACCCATAGCCCCACATCACCTTGTAACTCTGTGACCCTGCAGGACCCCCATGTGACCCACAACCCCACGTCCTCACCCCATGTGTCCGTAGAACCAGCTGCGTGTGGGGAAAAGGCATCTCCTCCTCGGGGTGGGGCTGCCCCACAGCTGCCCCAAAGAAGCCATGGGGAGGGCTGCAGCCGTATGCCTCAGTTTGGAGAGCTGGGAACTGGCCAAAGGGGCCAGGAGAAGGACATGAATGCTTCTGTAGGGAAATACCTGTCCCAGGGTTTGGTGGGTGCGTAGCTTCTGTTTCTGTAAGTGCATGAGAACAGAACAAACCGATCCCACGGAGACCAGGGAAGGGACTGGAGCTTGGCTTGAACCAGGAACGGAGCAGGGATGGACTGAAGCAAATCAACTCTTTCATGGGACAGTGGCAGAAGAAACCCAAGTCAGCTGCAGAACGAACAACACAACCCCTTACAAAAGGGCGTCCCAGACTGGGGCCGTTGCAGCAGTAGGGGCAGTGCCTCTTGGAGGGGATCTCGCGGTGAGACTGAAACCTTTTCAAAAGGCATTATGAAACATGATTAGATTATTAAGCATAATCATTAAAGATAAACAGATTACCTAAACCCAAGGAGAAAACACGTTTCAGATTGAAGACCACAAAAGCACCATATTCTATTCCAAGACAACTTCAGTTCCAATTTCAATTTCATGACTAGCATTTCACCCTCCCTGCTGTGGAAAGGGGGGAAAGAAGGAAGGGAGAGCCTTCTAGCCCCACATCCCTTTAGAGATCACCCTATAGCTCCAGATCATCCTATGGACCCACACAGCCCCTTAGAGGACCACATCCTCCAAACTATAGCCTCAGATCTCCCTATATCTCCAAAGAGCCCAAAAGAGCCCCTTCATAACCTCCAAAGCCCTCATTTATCCCCCCCCATACCTTCTCCAGCATAACATCCCTCTCTAGAAACCCTCTCCGGCCCTCTATCATCCTATACCCTCACACAGCCCACCACAGCCCCCTAAAAACCCACAATTGCCCCATGTCTCCTTATATCTCCTCCATAGCCCCCTATAGCCTCCTACCCTACTAGAACCCTCCTACAGCCCACCCACAGAACCCTATAGCCACATAACCACCTATAAACTTGCTATAGCTCTCCCACTGCCTCCTATAGCCTCCCCATAGAACCATAGAGCTCCCCCAA
Source organism: Gallus gallus (assembly GCF_016699485.2). NCBI lineage: Eukaryota > Metazoa > Chordata > Aves > Galliformes > Phasianidae > Gallus > Gallus gallus. The sequence continues at coordinate 339,327 of NC_052548.1, forward strand.
TACCACCCTACAGCGACATATTATTCCCCTGTTACCTAAAGCCCCATAGAACCCCATATCCCCCCTACAGCCCTAACACCCTCCCTACAGTCCCCCAGCCTTTAAAGCCCCATCACCCCTTACAGCTACCCACAGCCCTACACTGGCCCTAGACCCTCTCCAGAGACCCCCACACTCTCCCATATCCAACCTCATATCCCCCCAGAACCCTACTATACTCCATATCTCCTCTATATCCCCCAACAGCCCCCCACAGACACCCTATATCCTCCCTCAGGCCCCCACAATCTCCTACAGCACAACATCCTGCCCTAGAGCCCCCCCCCAACCCCTAGCACCCGCAACCCTCCCACATGTTGCCACAAACCCCCAGAGCCACATATCCCCCTCGAACACACCTATAGCCCTTACAGCCCCCTCAGAGAACCGTGGAGCTCCTCCCAAAGCCCCCTACAGACCCATATCACCCCTATACCCCCACAGCCCCCTAGAGAACCAAATCTCCCTATATCCCCCATATAGCCCTAAAACTCTCCCTAAAGACCCCACAGCACCCTAGAGCCCCATATCCCCCACAAGCTCCCCACAGATCTCTAGATCCCAACCACAGCCCCCTCTTTTCCCATATACCCCAATACCCCTTCTACAGTCCACCACAGCTTTCCAGAGCCCAATAGCCCCCCTAGAGACACAATTAAGCTCCCTAAAACCCCACATACGCATAGAGCCACCCTAGCACCTTATAGCCTCATATCCCCCAACAAACAGCGCAAATCCCTATATACCTCTACAGCCCTCCTAAAGCCCCTGATAGCCCCACATCCCTCCCAATAGCCCCCACAGAACACTACAGCCCCATATCCCCCAATATCCACCCCTATAACCTACGACAGCCCCCTGTCGACCCAAAGCCCTACCCTATACCCCCTACAGTCCCATTTCTCCCTCTGGCCTCCCCATGGCCCCTCACACCCTCCCTGGATTCCCAACACAGCCCCCTACAGCCCCATCTCCTCCTACAACCCACTCACAGCCCTGGATCCCTCTATAGCACCCCCTGTGGCCCCACATCCCTCCATCCCCCTCTATTCCCAAAACCCACCGATATCCCCATATCCCTCGAGATCCGCACACAGCACCCTACAGCCCCATATCCTCCCACATCCCCCAATAGCCCCCAAAGCCCCTCAGCTCCCACATCCCCACCACATCTCCGCCACTGCCCCTACACCCACAGACCACCTCAGCCTTGGGGGGCACTGCGAGCAGAGCTGGATGCTCGGGGTTCCAGGCCCCATTGTGGGCAGCAGCGCTACAGCGGTGGGGGCCCCGACTCCTTCAGCCGCCCCAAATCCCCGCATCCCACGGCGAAGGGGACGGCCACGGGCTGCCGTCTGAGGGGACAGCTGGGCGATTCCGAGCCGGTTGCCAACGGCGCGCTCTGCCCCTCAGTCAATTGGAGAAGGCAGTGCTTCCGCTCACCAATCAGAGACTGGAGGAGGGCCAGAAATGCCATTGACCAATGAGAGGCCAGCAGGGACGGGATGGAGCTGCCGATCACCAATGAGAGGCCACCGGGGGTGGATCAGAGCTGCTGCTGACCAATGAGAGCCAGCAGGAGCAGGCTGGAGCTGCCGATCACCAATTAGAGGCCACCGGGGGTGGGTCAGAGCTGCTGCTGACCAATCAGAGGCCGGCATGGGTCAGAGCTGCCGCTAACCAATGAGAGGCTGGATGGGAGTGGGACGGAGCTGCTGCTGACTAATGAGAAACAACAGGGGGAGGGATGGAGCTGCATCTGACCAATGAGAGGCTAACAGGGGCGGGTTGGAGCTGCTGCTGACCATGTAGAGTCCACCAGGAGTGGGACCGAGCTCTCGCTGACCAATCAGAGGTCGGCACGGGCCGGCGTTGAGCTGGGAGCAGAGCGGACCCTCCCCCAAAGCAGCGGCAGCAGCAGGAAGGGGCTCCAAGAAGCAAAGAATGATATATAAGAGGGCTGTGGGGATAGGATGGAGCTGCCGCTGACCAATGAGAGTCCAGAGGGGTGACACAGAGTTGCATCTGACCAATGAGAGGCCAGGAGAAGAAATGACACAATCTTCCCCGCACTGCTCAGTTTGCAGGAGTTGCCAAGTGCTGCTCCTTTTCCTTGTATCCTTCAATTCCAAGTCCACATTTTCCCCAAAGCCAAAGAATACAGCCGTAACCACCTACAGAGAAATAAGCAATTTCAGTATGTATTTCCGACTGTGGTAATTCCTTCAGTTCAGAGGTCACCCGTAATGTACGGTGCCCGTTTTGATTCTGACAGAGGTTGTAGTTGCAGCTGACTTTCCAAGGCTGCAATACGTGGTGGTGGGACAGCCTTGGGCTTCTGCGTTTGCATTCATCCCACGTTTCCCATCTCTGCCTTGCAGCTCTGCTGGTGCTGGAAGTGGACGGTATTGCAGTCTGAATGAAGGAGCAGCTGCTGATGGGAGGCAGGAAGTCCAGGCTCATGAACGCTGAGGCATCTGCCAGTACGGCACCAGAGGAGGCAGTAGTGACGTTGGGGGGCAGTCGCAGAAGAAGATGAGGAGTTCCCCATCAGGAAGCCACAAACCCGGCAGGAACCTGCAGGGGAATCGCAGCATGTGTGGGTGCCCAGGAGGAAATGCAGCCCCAGCGTCTGAGCAGCGCCTGGCCATGGAGTGCTGCGGCCCAAGAACAGCGCTATTCTGCCCTTGCCGAGATGGCTTTCCAAGGAGGACTTGTCTGTGGGGGTCAAGGAGGTTATTTGGGTTCTGTGGGCTCGTTGGGGTCTGTCCTCACAAAAACCAGAGGGCTGGCTCATCCAAAAGCTTGGTGATTGCTTGGAAGCCCAAACCCTTCTGGCCTGCTATTACCCCAATGACCCCACTGATCCCACTGACCCCTTTGACCCAGTGACCCCAGTGACCTCACATGAACCTTATAACCCTACTGTCCCCAATGATCTAAATGATCCCACATGTACCCAATGACCCCATATGACCCCAACAACACATTTACCCCACTGACCCCATTAACCCCACATGACCCCATTGACCCCAGCAACCCCATAGACAACACAGACCCCATTAACCCTAGTGACCCCCATTGACCTCAATGACCCCAATAACCCCAGTGACTCAATTGTCTCCAATAACCCCCACTGACCCCACTGACCCCTACTGACCCCATTAAAACCATTGACCCCAATGACCCAATTGACCCCAATGACTCCATTGACTACAACGACCCCATTGACTCCAATAACCCCTGTGAATTCAATGACCTCAATGATTCCATCAACCCTCATTGACCCAAAGGTCCCCATTGACCTCTATGTCCCCATTGACTCCAATGACACCATAGACCACAATGACCCAATGGCCTCAATGACCTCATTGACTCCAATGACCCCACTGACCACAATGACCCCAAGTGACCCCACTGACAACTACTGACCCCATTAAAACCATTGACGCCAATGACCCAATTGACCCCAATGACTCCATTGATTACAATGACCCCATTGACACTAATAATCCGTGTAAATTCAATGACCTCAATGATTCCATCAGCCCTCACTGACCCCAATGGTCCCCATTGCCTCAATGACCTCATTGACTCCAATGACCCCACTGAGCACAATGACCCCCATTGCCTCAGTGACCCCATTGACCCCAAGTGATCCCCATTGACCCCAATGACACCATATAATACAATGATTCCATTGACCCCACTGACCCCAATGACCCCCATTGACCCCAGTGACCCCATTGAATCCAATGTCTCCATAGACCCCAATGAGCCCATTGACTACAATGACCTCAATTCCCACTGAGACCGGGGAAGGGACTGGAGCTTTGCTGCTGCAGTGCTCTGTGGCCACAAGGGATACCAGAGCCAGGAACGGAGCAGGGATGGACTGAAGCAAATCAACACCTTCACGGGACAGTGGGAGAAGAAATCCAAGTCAGCTGCAGAATGAACAACACAACTCCTTACAAAAGGGCGTCCCAGACTGGGGCCGTTGCAGCAGTAGGGGCAGTGCCTCTTGGAAGGGATCTCGCGGTGGGGAAGAAACTGCTCCAACATCAGCACTTGCAGCAGCTGCTGCAACGACCCCGAGAAATGGGCAGAGCACTCTGAGGGCAGTGCAGCACGAGGAGGAAAGAATGCACGGTGGTGCAGAACGAGCGCAGAAGGATGGAGAGCAGCAGCGGTGGGATCCCCCTTTGGCACGGCCACCCACCGCTACGGGACTGCAACAAGGAGCTGCACCCTGCCGTGGTCAGCATGGCTCTGTGTGCCAGCTGTGTGCTGCTGGAAATCACCCGAGCGGTTACAGGTGGGAGACTGGCTTAGGAAATCATCCAACATCTGCAGGGATAGCACAAGGCAGGCTCAGTGTGACAGCTGTGTCATTGTGCAGCAGACAGATGCTGAGCAGAGCACAGCAGGGCCAGGACGTTCTGACCAGGGGGAGGTGGAGAGTGCACACGAGATAAGGCACAGCTGCAGGACGGAGCATGAGACCCAGCACGTGCAACAGCTGCAAGAAATCCTGCCTGCCTGCCTGTCTGCATAGAAAAGCACACAATCAGCCCGAAAGGAACACGTTGGCCATAGACGACACCTGGAAAAACTGCACAGCGGATGCGTGGTGGAGACTGTGAGCCTGCAGTGCCCAGCCAAGGGGGAACAGGAGAGCAGTGGGTGCCATGGGAGGAGAGCTACAGGAGCAGAAGGAGCTCACAGAGCATAGTGCAGTAATGCCACAGCAATCAGGAATGAGCTTTGCTGCTGCACTGAGAGCTGTGCCTGGTGGAACAACCGGGATGTGAGCATTTCTCGCACACCCCACAGGTACTTGGGTGGAAGTGCCGGGATGTGGGGAAGCCTCACAGGGTTGTGCCTTTACCCAACTGCACTGCTGCAGTTGGGTAAAGCTGAGCTGCCTTTACCCAACACACTGCTGCTGGTGGAACTGCTGCTGGCCACGGGCTGTGGGCAGTGATGGGGCTACTCTGGGGCTGCTCTACGATGGCTCTGGGGCTGCCATGGGCAGCTATGGGATACACTCATGGAACTTCTTCCATAGTTCCCAACTAACCCCTTGACCTCCATCTTGCCCCCCAAGATGAGGGCAAGATGAGCGTCAGGGGAATATACAGGCTGCTGACCTACAGCGGCCCCAGAGCCACCTTATAGTACCCCCTGAACAATGCAGGAACAGACCTATCCCTGCCCACAGCCTCATATGGGGTTACGGTGCTCACAGGGTTATGGGACATGTGGAGCCTTGTGGTCACGCGGACTTTTCTGGGGTTCTGGGCTCATGTGGGGTGATGGATCAGGGCTTCAACATTAGACCGAAAAGAACCCCAATCCCCTCTCAGGAAGAAATCAATGAATGCACTCCAACACCACTCCACATCCCCCATTCTGACCCCAAACCTCTCCCCACGAGCCCCCAAACCCCCCACGTACCCATGCCACGTCATGTCTCGGCACCCACAAGTCCCACCTGTACCTCACACCTCGCCTTCTCCTGTGAAGCACTCTGCTCCTGTAGGCTGTGGTCCACATCCCCTTATCCTCCCCAAATCCACCCATGTTCTGATCCGTGTTCCCCAGTATCCCCAGTGCCGCCCACTTCACTTTCACCCACATCTGTGCCCTACACCTTCTCCAGCTCCTCATTCCTCACCTGCAGAAGCCATCCATGCCACAGCACCGGGAGGTTGTACGGGATCTGGAGGCAGGTCAGGGGGAGGAGAGGCCAAAGATGGGCTATGGGGGTCCTGGCATGGTGATGGGGACCTGTCAGGGAACATGGGGTTCCCTGGGGTTCAGGGAGTTCCCAGGGGGGATCTTGGAGGTGTAAAGGAGGTCTGAGGGAGGAAATAGGAGGACTCCGTGGAAGCCCAGTGGGGGACATGGGGTGATGCTGGGGATTGTGGGGCACCATGTGGGTATGGGCCAGCTACGGGGGAGGTGTACTGCGTCTGAGGGGGTCCTTGAGGGGCTCCAGGGCTCTGTGGGGGGCTACAGGGTGTCTCTAGGGGTCTTGCTGGGAAACACTTGGAAGGACATTGGGGCTCTGAGGGAATGATGGGTGGGCTGTCATGAGAAATGAAAGGGCAGCCTTGGGGAAAGCAAGGGGCAGCCAGGGGGATGGAAGGGAATTCTACAGGAACGCAAGGGGAATCCAGGCTGAGGCAAGGGGACAGCTGGGGGAAGAACAGGGGAACGTCCCAGCAACGGACTTCTTCTTTCACATCCACATCTTCTGCTTCCCAACTGAGCTGCAAAGCTGCCAGAGGAGCTGCAGTACCGCTGCCCGACTCCTGCCTGTGTCAGAAAGAGCTGCACGTGAGCAGAGTGCAATTGCCATTCTAAAGCCAACTCCATCACTGCAGTCACAACACCACAACCTTCAGTATCTGCTACAGGCAGACGACCATGCCCTTGCACAGGAACCATTCCTACAGAGCAAGGGAAGTCCTTCACTGCCTTAGGTCGTGAGGAACACAGGAAGGGCCCCAAAGCCTTCAGCACATGCTATGGAGCCACCAAAGTTGGCAGCTAAACACACCTTCTCCTTCAAGAATGAGCAAGACCAATCAATGCACCCTGCTGCTGCAGAGGGCTGCGCTGCATCTCCTGGTGCCACCCTTGGGCTGTCATCGCGCTGCCCACCCACAGCGCACTTTGAAGCGCCGCAGCCTTGCAAGAAAGAACAGAGAGCAAGGAGCTCTGCCGTGCACTTCCTGTGAGAACACAGAGAGGAGCCGTACAGCCCTTGCTCTCAGCACACACACCTCTTCTCTTACCAGCCGTTCATTCCTGCACAGCGCTGCTCAAACCCCTCCTCCATCTCTCCCTTCACAACGCCATACGCAGCCTCTCCCCAGCGACGAGCTCTGGGCTCTTTCATGCCTGTGCCATCATTGGGGCCTGCAGAACAAACCTGGGAGTTCAGAGGTTTGATTAGAATCGCTGCTACCGTGCAGGGAGGGAGGGCTGAGATGCACAACATCCTCACCTGCTGGATGTTGGAAGGGGAGGTTCAGCAGCAGCTCGACTCGCAATGATTAAGTCCTCCAAAAGCCGCCTTCTTTCTTTCAGATCAGCAGACTGCAGACTGAAACCTTCTCCAGAGACATTATGAAACATGATTAGATTATTAAGCATAATCATTAAACATAAACAGATTACTTAAACCCAAGGAGAAAACACGTTTCAGATTGAAGACCACAAAAGCATCATATTCTATTCCAATACAACTCCAGTTCCAGTTTCAATTTCATGACTAGCATTTCACCCTCCCTGCTGTGGAAAGGGGGGAAAGAAGGAAGGGAGAGCCTTCTAGCCCCACATCCCTTTAGAGATCACCCTATAGCTCCAGATCATCCTATGGACCCACACAGCCCCTTAGAAGACCACATCCTCCAAACTATAGCCTTATATCTCCCTATATCCCCAAATAGCCCACCACAACCCCTCTGTAACCCCCAAACGCCCATTTTAGCCCCCCATACCTTCTCCAGCATAACATCCCTCTCTACAGACCCTCCCTGGCCCCCTATCATCCTATACACTCTTACATCCCACCACAACCCCCTAAAAATTCACTACTACCCCATATCTCCCTATATCCCCTCCACAGCCCCCTATAGCCTCCTACCCTACTAGAACCCTTCTACAGACCACCCACAGCTCCCTAAAGCCCCATAACCACCTATAAAGCTCCTATAGCCTCCCCATAGAACCATATAGCTCCCCCAATAGCCCCCTACAGCGTCATAATATTCCCCTGCTCCCTACAGCCCCATAGCACCCCATGTCCCCTCTACAGCCCTAAGACCCTCCCTACAGTCCCCCAGCCCCTAAAGCCCAATCTCCCCTTATAGCTCCCCACAGACCCACACTGGCCCTAGACTCCCTCGAGAGCCCCCCACACTCTCCCATATCCAGCCTCATATCCCCCTAAGAACCCTTCTAGACTCCATATCTCCCCTATATCCCCACAGACACCCTATATCCTCCCTCAGGCCCCCACAATCTCCTACAGCACAACATCCTTCCCTAGAGCCCCCCCCAACCCCTAGCACCCTCAACCCTCCCACATGTGACCACAAACCCCTAGAGCCACATATCCCCCTCGAACACACCTATAGCCCTTACAGACCCCTCATAGAACCGTGTAGCTCCTCCCAAAGCCCCCTACAGACCCATATCACCCCTATACCCCCACAGCCCCCTAGAGAACCAAATCCCCCTATATCCCCCATATAGCCCTAAAACACTCCCTAAAGACTCTGCAGCACCCTAGAGCCCCATATCCCCCAATAGCTGCCCACAGATCCCTAGATTCCAACCACATCCCCCTCTTTTCCCATATACCCCAATACCCCTTCTACAGTCCCCCACAGCTTTCTAGAGCCCCATAGCCCCCCTAGAGATACAATTAAGCTCCATAAAGCCCCGCAAACCCCTAGAGCCAACCCTAGAGCCACCCTACCGCCCTATAGCCTCATGTCCTCCAACAACCCCCACACAGCCCTATATCCCTCTGCAGCCCCCCTATAGCCCCCAGTAGACCCACATCCCTCCCGATAGCCCCCACAGACCACTACAGCCCCATATCCCCCAATATCCACCCCTGTAACCCACTACAGCCCCCTGTCGCCCCAAAGCCCTACCCTATACCCCCCACAGTCCCATTTCTCCCTCTGGCCTCCCCATGGCCCCTCACACCCTCCCTGTATTCCCAACACAGCCCCCTACAGCCCCATCTCCTCCTACAACCCACGCACAGCCCTACATCCCTCTATAGCACCCCCTGTGGCCCCACATCCCTCCATCCCCCTCTATTCCCAAAACACACCAATATCCCCTCATCCCTCGAGATCCCCACACAGCACATTACAGACCCATATCCTCCCACATCCCCCAAGAGCCCCCAAAGCCCCTCAGCTCTTACACTGCCACCACATCTCCCCCACTGCCCCTCTACCCACAGACCACCTCAGCCCCAGGAGGCACCTCAACAAGCACTGGAGGCTCGGGGGGGCCCGGCCCCTGTGAGGGCAGCAGCGCTGCGGTGGTGGGAACCCCAACTCCTTCAGCCGCCCCAACTCCTTCAGCCGCCCCAAATCCCCGCATCCCACGGCGAAGGGGACGGCCACGGGCTGCCGTCTGAGGGGACAGCTGGGCGATTTCGAGCCGGTTGCCAACGGCGCGCACTGCCCCTCAGCCAATTGGAGCCGGCGGCGCTTCTGCTCACCAATCAGAGACAAGGGGAGGGCCGGAAATGCCACTGACCAATGAGAGGCCAGCAGGGGCGGGTCAGAGCTGCTGCTGACCAATCAGAGCCAGCAGGGGCGGGATGGAGCTGATAATCACCAATGAGAGTCCACCGGGGGTGGGTCAGAGCTGCTGCTGACCAATCAGAGGTTGGCATGGGTCAGAGCTGCCGCTGACCAATGACAGGCTGGATGGGAGTGGGACGGAGCTGCTGTTGACCAATGAGAAACAACGGGGGGAGGGATGGAGCTGCTTTTGACCAATGAGAGGCTAACGGGGGCAGTTCAGAGCTGCTGCTGACCATGCAGAGTCCACTGGGAGCGGGACGGAGCTCTCGCTGACCAATCAGAGGTCGGCACTGACCGGTGTTGAGCTGGGAGCAGAGCGGACCCTCCCCCAAAGCAGCGGCAGCAGCGGGAAGGGGCTCCAAGAAGCAGAGAATGATAAATAAGAGGCCTGTGGGGATAGGATGGAGCTGCCACTGACCAATGAGAGTCCAGAGGGGTGGGACAGAGCTACATCTGACCAATGAGAGGCCACCGGGGGCGGGCTGGAGCTGCCGCTGACCAATCAGAGGCCACTGGGTGCGTGATGGAGATGCTGGTAACCAATGAGAGGCCAGAGAGGGTCCAGAGCTACCTCTGACCAATGAGAGGCTGGACGGGGGACAAAGCTGTCGCTGAGCAATGTGAAACTACTGGGGGTGGGCCGAAGTAGTCGATGACCAATCAAAGGCAACCAGGGGTGGGATGGAGTCGCATCTGACCAATGAGAAACCAACGGAGGCGGGATGGAGCTGCCGCTGACCAATGAGAAGCAAGCGGGAGTGGGACGGATCTCCCGCTGACCAATAAGAGGCCGGCACGGCCCATTGCTGAGATGGGAGCAGAGTGGAGACCTTGCAAAGCAGGGCTGCAAGGCTGCAATACGTGGTGGTGGGACAGCCTTGGGCTTCTGCGTTTGCATTAATCCCACGTTTCCCATCTCTGCCTTGCAGCTCTGCTGGTGCTGGAAGTGGACGGTATTGCAGTCTGAATGAAGGAGCAGCTGCTGATGGGAGGCAGGAAGTCCAGGCTCATGAACGCTGAGGCATCTGCCAGTACGGCACCAGAGGAGGCAGTAGTGACGTTGGGGGGCAGTCGCAGAAGAAGATGAGGAGTTCCCCAGCAGGAAGCCACATACCAGGCAGGAACCTGCAGGGGAATCGCAGCATGTGTGGGTGCCCAGGAGGAAATGCAGCCCCAGCGTCTGAGCAGCGCCTGGCCATGGAGTGCTGCGGCCCAAGAACAGCGCTATTCTGCCCTTGCCGAGATGGCTTTCCAAGGAGGACTTGTCTGTGGGGGTCAAGGAGGTTATTCGGGTTATGTGGGCTCGTTGGGGTCTGTCCTCACAAAAACCAGAGGGCTGGCTCATCCAAAAGCTTGGTGATTGCTTGGAAGCCCAAACCCTTCTGGCCTGCTATTACCCCATTGACCCCACTGACCCCACTGACGCCTTTGACCCAGTGACCCCAGTGACCTGACATGAATCCCATAACCCCCCTGTCCCCAATGATCTAAATGATCCCATATGTACCCAATGACCCCAAGGACCCCAGTGACCCCATTGACCCCACCAATGCCCATGTTTCTAATGATACCCGTGAATACCCGTGACCCCATATGACCCCAACAACACATTTACCCCACTGACCCCATTAACCCCACATGACCCCATTGACCCCAGTAACCCCATTGACAACACAGACCCCATTAATCCCACATGACCCCCATTGACCTCAATGACCCCCAAAACCCCAATGACCCAATTGTCTCCAATAACAGCCACTGACCCCATTAACCCCATTCACTCCATTGACCCCATTAATCCCAATGACTTCATTGACACCAATGTCCCCAATGACCCCCACTGACCCCAGTGACCCCTACTGACCCAAGTGACCATATTGAACCCAATGACCCCCTAGACCCCAATGACTCCATTGACTCCAATGTCCCCATAGACCCCATAGACCCATTGTCTCCAACGACCCCAGTCTGGATGCAGCCTGGGGGAAACGACTCCTGCTTCCAGTCATGCAGCGCCAGAGTGAGAGGGTGACCCAGCCTGGCTACACAATTATCGTGTGTATTTCTCTCTTCTGATGCTTCACAGAACCCCATTGGGTGAGCCTCCAGTTGGTTTCTTCAAATTTGGTACCAATCCATGGGACCAAAGCCACAGTCTGAAAGGCTGGAACCAGTCCAGGTGCTTAAAGCCACAGCCCCAGCTAGAGAGGCCAGAAGCAGCCAAGGGCCTGAGGCCACAGACGCAGGCGGGGAGCCCAGCACTGGCCCTGGGACTTAAAGCCACAGCCAGAGAGGCTGACATCAGCCCTGGGACTCAAAGCCCCAAACACAGATGCTGGCACAGGCCCTGGGTTTCGTTTTCTACGGGTTCCCCTGGGACTCCATTGACCACTCTGAGGCCATACTGGTCTTGACTGGTTTTTAATGGGCTGCACAAGAGTCATCTTCACTTCTCCATTATTCAAATAACCCCATTGGGTGACCCTGGTGGTGGTTTCCTAAGATGTGGATCTGGGAGTCGCCCATTTCCTTCACTTATGATGAAAGCACGGAAGCGATGCGGGCACTCGCTGAGGTCACAATCACTGCTGGGGTGGCAGCGTTTCCGCCACAGCTGGTGAGCAGAGCTGGTGCTCTGGTGAGCGTGCTGCACACCGAGGCTGAGCTCTGGGCCTTCCGTGGAACAGATCACCCTGTGAGAGCCCGTCAGAAGCACCGCGTGTGCACTCGTCGGTACTCTCTGCAGGGTTCCTGTCCCAAGGGAGATTTTGGGATCGAGGCAGTCGGAGGAAGAGGGAAGGCAGCTCTTTCCAAGGGCCGGGGAAGTTCCTGTGCACAGAGGCCTGGGAACTTCATCATCCTCTGAGCCTTCAGCGGCCATGTCTCAGCACGGAGACGACCGCGGTTCCAATTGCTGCCGTCTGAGTGGCAAGGTATGGCTGGGCTTCTTCTGCTTGGTTCTTCCTTTCTCTTGTTCTCAAGGGGAAGGGACGGAGCAGGGGGAACCCTGCTGGTCCTTGGTGACCTCAGTAACCGGTTGCATTCAGCGCTCACTGCTGACAGCCTGGGCTAACAACGTGGACGTGGCTCAGGCCGTCTTTTCCCTTAGTGATAATCAGTGTCTCAGCACTCTGATATCCCCTCTCTGGCACGATCTGGAACCTCTCTGCAAGCCTTGGCTGCCCGTTCCCACCACCGTTTCTTCCTTTCTCTCTTCAGAAGCGGCGCGGCGCGGTTCCCCGCGGTTGGGAGCAGCAGCCAGCAGGCTGCCAGAGATCCGACCGCGCCTTCCAGCGCACAGAGGGACGCAACAGGGACGGACGGTCCTTCATGCCATACAGAAGTGAGTTTCTTCGGCCCTCTGTCGTGAAGTGTGGAGGAATGAATTTTGAGTATTCCTTCTGGGCGGGTGCAGTGCTGCAGGGGATGTCAAGTGAGCATCCATTTGGAGTGCAGGAAGGAGCAGTGAGAAGTGAACTCTCAATCAGTTTGTGTTTGGGCTGTCCAAGTAGCCTCTTTCTGTTTTCTGGGGGGACGTGGGCATACTGGGCAGTACTTCTGCTGCCTGCTGGTGTCTGTGAAATCAACACACCATCTGTTGTTGTAGGGATGGAGCCTGCGCGTCCATGGAGTGGTGCTGGGCAAGGCTGGAAACGGAAAGCCTCCGCAGGTAAGAAGCTCTTGCGAGCTGTGCTGACTGCAGAAGCGGCATAATGTAGCAGCAGAAAGGCAAGCTGAAGAAACTGCTCTTGAAGACCAGAAGATTGTGGTTGGCTATGCTCAAATCTTCCGCCACAGAGATGCTCTTCATGTCTTTCTTGTCTCCTTTCTGCCAGAAGCTGATGCGAGCGGCCTTCCAGCAAAGCGCAGCCTTGCAGAAAGGCCAGGCAGAAGCGCCCAGTGTGGCACAGCACCAAAGAGAGGTACAGACACACAGCAGGCACCTGGGTTTGGTGCACTGTCTCTCTAGTGAGGCTTTCTGTCCGTCCTTTCCTGGGACTGTGGCCGTTGTGTGTTGGTTGTGGTCTTAATCCCTGGCATTTACATTTAGTATTCCTGTGCTGATTAGAATTGTGAACCCACAGTTCAGCTGAGATCCTATGATCCATGGCCATGAGCACTCGACATGAGATGTCCCAGGAATGTGACCCGTTTTGCAGACTGAAAGTAGTGTTGGGCTCTCATTAAATCTCCTTGTTTTTCCTTTCTTAACAGAGATTGGTGCTGAGCCAAATGACAAAATCTATGTCAAAGTGGTCCAGCAGGTCCATACTGAGAGAGCTTGTCAACAGGTCAGCATCACAAGCTCCTCTCCAGGCTGGAGGTCTTCCTAGGAGAGCAGGTCCCAGCACAGGGGGAAGACCTTCCCTTGCCGTGTGCCCCCGCTCTGTCTCCAACACCCAGGCTGGATGTAAACGCAAGGCCTTGGAGGAAGGGAAACCAACAGCAGCTCAGCTGCCTTCCAATAAGAGAGTGAGGGGGCCGAGTGGAGACTGTGTGCCGGCTCCAGCAGCACACCCTGGGCCTGCTGCTGCGCGGAGCTCCAAGCAAAGAGGTGAGAAGGTGCTGTGGTACCCGCCGTGATGAGGCACTTCCCTGTGCGAGCACACTGAGTTTGCTTAGGGTTGGCTTTGCTTTTTCCTACTCCATGGAGGGAAAAAGAGTGGAAGGCTACAAAGTCCAAAGGCAGTGAGGTGCCAGAACGTGTAACCCTGTCTCTTCACGTTAACTCCATGGCAGTCTTCTGCACGCCTCCTGGAAATGTCATTCACTGGGAGGCTTCCTAGTCCCATTTCCTCTCTCTTTTTGCTGCCTTATGCTTGTACAGCACCCATGTTTCTGCCGTTTCACTGTAGACAAAATGAATTCATCTATATTTATATCCTTACAGAAAGGAGACGACAACGAAAAGAGAGGAGAGTGGAGCTGAAGAAGGCTGCCCTCAGAGCTGCTGCTGCACGTGCCGAGGTGAGTCCTTGGTGAACGCAGACACGGCTCTTGTTGTTCTCAGGGCCTCTGTCTGTCACACATGAAAGGAAGAGACTGTAAAATCCCGAGGGAAGTGGTGTCCTGTTTCTACCCTCGCTCCGTTTCTTCCCAGGCCTCCGCAGTGGACAGCCTTGTGGAGATGATGCAGAAGCTGCAGCTGAGGGACTGAGAGGAGGAGCGTCAGCAGGCAGCAGCTTCTGCAGTGCGTGGCGTTACAGGGCAGCGCTGAGTGCCGCCCATCTCAGCACTCCACCTTCAAACGTAGTCAATAAAAACCAGTCAAATTTATAGATTCACAGAGAGCGCACGGCCTGATTTGTCCAGCGGCACTCGGAGAGCTGCTGCACCACCTCCTCGTTATTGGTCTCGCGGCGCTCGCTCAGAACTGCCACAGCTCCGTCAGCGAATGCTGCCGTCCAGTGTTGCAACAAAGGCAGCAGTCCTTTGCACTGCCCACAGACAGACTGTCTGCAAAGCACGTGCAAAGAGCTGCTGGGAACAAAGCCTGGCCACGAGCGTGCTAACTTGGAGAGCAACGCTGTGGATATTGCTGAGTTTCCCAGGGCAGCACCAAGCATTTTTTCCTTAATGACAAGTATGTAATGAGCAAAGTTCAGCAAAAGGACGGTGTTTTCTGAAAAAATGACAGGCTGTTGGTCCAGAGCAGCATCTCTGCAGCTTAGGACCAGCAGGCTGCCATCCCGGCACTGTTCTGCTTGCAGACAGCGCTCCAGGTTCTCCTGATGTGGCACTCAGAGGGCGTCCCTCTGCCGTGCAGCCCTCCCCAGTGCCTGCCTGCCTGTCACTGTTGCGGCTGGGATGGAGCTGTTTCCTTTGCAGTGCCTGCTATGGCGCTGTGTCCTGGTTCTGTCAGCGCTCCGTGCCGTCCTGCAGGCTGTTGTGCAGAGCGCAGTGCTGTGGAGCTGTGCTTCCCGGCCCTGTGCTCTCCAGCACTCTCACAGGAGTTCCAACGCTCCCAGAAATCTCCGGTTAGAAGTCTCCGCTGCTCCCGTGCACGCACATCTGCGTGCAGGGATGTGTGCAGAACCACACAGCCACGTGCAAAGATTTCCCTGCACACACACCTGTGCATTCACACACACGTGCAAACGCATCCTTGCACAGACCTATGTGCGCACTCCATCCATGTGCACGCAAAGGTGTGCAAAAGCAAAAGGCCTTGTGCAAAGTCTGTGGGGGAGATGTGCTGAGTCTGAGAAGGTCCTTGAGGAGCTATAGGGCTCTCTGGGGGTGTGTTTGGTGGATATAGGGACATTAAGGGATGTGGGAATACAGGCTGCAGGAGCAGAATGCTGTTCAGGAGAAGACAAGACGTGGGCTGCAGGTGGGACACAGGGGAATGGGGTAGTATGGGGACATAGAGAGTATGGGAGGATGTGGGGAGCGGTTTGAGGTAAAAAGAGCGGGGGGGGGCAGAGTTTGCAGTGGTTTCATTTCATCCTGAGAGGGGACTGGGCGTCCCTGTGGCCCAAAGGTGGGGCCCTGAGCCGTTACCCCACATGAGCCATAAACCAAGATGACCTCATCGCCCTTTATGTGCATGACCCCATGGCTGCACGTGACCCACAGC
The DNA here is from genome assembly GCF_016699485.2 of Gallus gallus. NCBI lineage: Eukaryota > Metazoa > Chordata > Aves > Galliformes > Phasianidae > Gallus > Gallus gallus. Next base: position 355,296 of record NC_052548.1, read on the forward strand.
CCTGGGGGAACCATACCCCCACATGATCCTGTGACGCCCTGACTCTGCCTGCCTCCATCACGCTGTGACCCGACGCCATGTGGGCCCATAACTCTGGGATCCCTGCCCCCACCTCACCCCGACCATACAACCCATGTGATCCGTAACTCCATGTCACCCCATCTGTCCCTACCATCCAATCTGACCCTATCACTGTGATTCAGAACCCCATCTGACCCCATAGCCCCATATCACCCCGTAACTCTGTGATGCTGCAGGACCCCCATGTGACCCACAACCCCACGTCTTCACCCCATGTGGCCATAGAACCAGCTGCATGTGGGGAAAAGGCATCTCCTCCTCGGGGTGGGGCTGCGCCACAGCTGCCAGAAAGAAGCCATGGGGGGGGCTGCAGTGTACGCCTCAGTTTGGAGAGCTGGGAACTGGCCAAAGGGGCCAGCAGAAGGACATGAATGCTTCTGTAGGGAAATACCTGTCGCAGGGTTTGGTGGGTTGGTAGCTTCTGTTTCTGTAAGTGGATGAGAACAGAACAAACTGATCCCACTGAGACCGGGGAAGGGATTGGAGCTTGGCTGCTGTGGTGCTGCGTGGCCATGAGAGACACCCGAGCCAGGAACGGGGCAGGGATGGACTGAAGCAAATCAACTCCTTCACAGGACAGCGGCAGAAGAAATCCAAGTCAGCTACAGAACTAATAACACACCTTATTACAAAAGGAAGTTTGAGAGTGGGGCCATTGCAGCAGTAGGGGCAGTGCCTCTTGGAAGGGATCTCGCGGTGGGGAAGAAACTGCTCCAACATCAGCACTTGCAGCAGCTGCTGCAACGACCCCGAGAAATGGGCAGAGCACTCTGAGGGCAGCGCAGCACGAGAAGGAAGGAATGCACGGTGGTGCAGAACGAGCGCAGAAGGATAGAGAGCAGCGGTGGGATCCCCCTTTGGCACGGCCACCCACCGCTACGGGACTGCAACAAGGAGCTGCACCCTGCCGTGGTCAGCATGGCTCTGTGTGCCAGCTGTGTGCTGCTGGAAATCACCCGAGCAGTTACGAGTGGGACAGTGGCAGAGGAAATCATGGAACATCTGCAGGGATAGCACAAGGCAGGCTCAGTGTGACAGCTGTGTCATTGTGCAGCAGATAGATGCTGAGCAGAGCACAGCAGGGCCAGGACGTTCTGACCAGGGGGAGGTGGAGAGTGCACACGAGATAAGGCACAGCTGCAGGACGGAGCATGAGACCCAGCACGTGCAACAGCTGCAAGAAATCCTGCCTGCCTGCCTGTCTGCATAGAAAAGCACACAATCAGCCCGAAAGGAACACGTTGGCCATAGACCTCCTCTGGAAAAACTGCACAGCGGATGTGTGGTGGAGACTGTGAGCCTGCAGTGCCTAGCCAAGGGGGAACCTTGGAAGCCTTCTCCTGTGAAGCACTCTGCTCCTGTAGGCTGTGGTCCACATCCCCTTATCCTTCCCAAATCCTCCCATGTTCTGATCCGTGTTCCCCAGTATTCCCAGTGCCGCCCACTTCACTTTCTGTGACCCACATCTGTGCCCTACACCTTCTCCAGCTCCTCATTCCTCACCTGCAGAAGCCATCCATGCCACAGCACTGTGAGGTTGTACGGGATCTGCAGGCAGGTCAGGAAGAGGAGAGGCCAAAGGTGGGCTACGAGGGTCCTGGGATGGTGATGGGGTCCTGTCAGGGACCATGGGGATCAGTGAGTTCCCAGGGGGGATCTTGGAGGTGTAAAGGAGGTCTGAGGGAGGAAATAGGAGGATTCCGTGGAATGGAATAGGAGAATTCCCATGTCCAGTGGGGGACATGGGGTGCTGCTGGGGACTGTGGGGCTCCCCACTGCAGTACCGCTGCCCGACTCCTGCCTGTGTCAGAAAGAGCTGCACGTGAGCAGAGTGCAATTGCCATTCATAAAGCCAACTCCATCACTGCAGTCACAAAAGCACAACCTTCAGTATCTGCTACAGGCAGACGACCATGCCCTTGCACAGGAACCATTCCTACAGAGCAAGGGAAGTCCTTCACTGCCTCAGGACGTGAGGAACACAGGAAGGGCCCCAAAGACTTCAGCACATGCTATGGAGCCACCAAAGTTGGCAGCTAAACACACCTTCTCTTGCAAGAATGAGCAAGACCAATCAATGCACCCGGCTGCTGCAGAGGGCTGCGCTGCATCTCCTGGTGCCACCCTTGGGCTGTCATCGCGCTGCCCACCCACAGCGCACTTTGAAGCGCCGCAGCCTTGCAAGAAAGAACAGAGAGCAAGGAGCTCTGCCGTGCACTTCCTGTGAGAACACAGAGAGGAGCCGTACAGCCCTTGCTCTCAGCACACACACCTCTTCTCTTACCAGCCGGTCATTCCTGCACAGCGCTGCTCAAACCCCTCCTCCATCTCTCCCTTCACAACGCCATACGCAGCCTCTCCCCAGCGACGAGCTCTGGGCTCTTTCATGCCTGTGCCATCACCGGGGCCTGCTGAACAAACCTGGGAGTTCAGAGGTTTGATTAGAATCGCTGCTACCGTGCAGGGAGGGAGGGCTGAGATGCACAACGTCCTCACCTGCTGGATGTTGGAAGGGGAGGTTCAGCAGCAGCTCGACTCGCAATGATCAAGTCCTCCAAAAGCCGCCTTCTTTCTTTCGGATCAGCAGAATGGAGACTGAAACCTTTTCAAAAGGCATTATGAAACATGATTAGATTATTAACCATAATCATTAAACATAAACAGATTACCTCAAGCCCAAGGAGAAAACACGTTTCAGATTGAAGACCACAAAAGCATCATATTCTATTGCAAGAAAACTTCAGTTCCAATTTGAATTACATGACTAGCATTTCACCCTCCCTGCTGTGGAAGGGGGGAAAGGAAGGAAGGGAGAGCCGTCTAGCCCCACATCCCTTTAGAGATCACCCTATAGCTCCAGATCATCCTATGGACCCACACAGCCCCTTAGAGGACCACATCCTCCAAACACTTCCTATAGCCTCATATCTCCCTATATCCCCAAATAGCCCACCACAGCCCCTCTGTAACCCCCAAAGGCCCATTTTAGCCTCCCATACCTTCTCCAGCATAACATCCCTCTCTAGAGACCCCCCCTGGCCCCCTATCATCCTATACACTCTTACAGCCCGCCACAACCCCCTAAAAATTCACTACTGCCCCATATCTCCCTATATCCCCTCCACAGCCCCCTATAGCCTCCTACCCTACTAGAACCCTCCTACAGCCCACCCACAGAACCCTATAGCCACATAACCACCTATAAAGCTCCTATAGCCTCCCCATAGAACCATATAGCTCCCCCAATAGCCCCCTACAGCGTCATAATATTCCCCTGCTCCCTACAGCCCCATAGAACCCCATGTCCCCTCTACAGCCCTAAGACCCTCCCTACAGTCCCCCAGCCCCTAAAGCCCAATCTCCCCTTATAGCTCCCCACAGACCCACACTGGCCCTAGACTCCCTCCAGAGCCCCCCACACTCTCCCATATCCAGCCTCATATCCCCCTAGAACCCTTCTAGACTCCATATCTCCCCTATATCCCCACAGACACCCTATATCCTCCCTCAGGCCCCCACAATCTCCTACAGCACAACATCCTGCCCTACAGACCCCCCAACCCCTAGCACCCTCAACCCTCCCACATGTTGCCACAAACCCCTAGAGCCATATATCCCCCTCAAACACACCTATAGCCCTTACAGCCCCCTCATAGAACCGTGGAGCTCCTCCCAAAGCCCCCTACAGAGCCATATCACCCCTATACCCCCACAGCCCCCTAGAGAACCAAATCCCCCTATATCCCCCATATAGCCCTAAAACACTCCCTAAAGACCCTGCAGCACCCTAGAGCCCCATATCCCCCAATAGCTGCCCACAGATCCCTAGATTCCAACCACATCCCCCTCTTTTCCCATATACCCCAATACCCCTTCTACAGTCCCCCACAGCTTTCTAGAGCCCCATAGCCCCCCTAGAGATACAATTAAGCTCCATAAAGCCCCGCAAACCCCTAGAGCCAACCCTAGAGCCACCCTACCGCCCTATAGCCTCATGTCCTCCAACAACCCCCACACAGCCCTATATCCCTCTGCAGCCCCCCTATAGCCCCCAGTAGACCCACATCCCTCCCGATAGCCCCCACAGACCACTACAGCCCCATATCCCCCAATATCCACCCCTGTAACCCACTACAGCCCCCTGTCGCCCCAAAGCCCTACCCTATACCCCCCACAGTCCCATTTCTCCCTCTGGCCTCCCCATGGCCCCTCACACCCTCCCTGTATTCCCAACACAGCCCCCTACAGCCCCATCTCCTCCTACAACCCACGCACAGCCCTGGATCCCTCTATAGCACCCCCTGTGGCCCCACATCCCTCCATCCCCCTCTATTCCCAAAACCCACCGATATCCCCATATCCCTCGAGATCCCCACACAGCACCCTACAGCCCCATATCCTCCCACATCCCCCAAATAGCCCCCAAAGCCTTTCAGCTCCCACATCCCCACCACATCTCCGCCACTGCCCCTCCACCCACAGACCACCTCAGCCTTGGGGGGCACCGCGAGCAGAGCTGGAGGCTCGGAGTTCCAGGCCCTAATGGGGGCAGCAGCGCTACAGCGGTGGGGGCCCCGTCTCCTTCAGCCGCCCCAAATCCCCGCATCCCACGGCGAAGGGGACGGCCACGGGCTGCCGTCTGAGGGGACAGCTGGGCGATTCCAAGCCGGTTGCCAACGGCGCGCTCTGCCCCTCAGCCAATTGGAGCTGGCGGCGCTGCCGCTCACCAATCAGAGGCCAGGGGCTGGCCAGAAATGCCACTGACCAATGAGAGGCCACCGGGGGTGGCTTAGAGCTGCTGCTGACCAATGAGAGCCAGCAGTGGCGGGATGGAACTGCCGATCACCAATTAGAGGCCACTGGGGGTGGGTCAGAGCTGCTTCTGACCAATGAGAGGCCAGCAAGGGCGGGATCGAGCTGCCGCTGACCAATGAGAGGCCGGCACGGGCCTGCACCGAGCTGGGAGCAGAGCGGACACCCTCAAAGCAGCGGCAGCGACAGGAAGCGGTTCCAAGAAGCAAAGAATGGCGGCGAGGCGCTGCCGGGAGCAGCAAAAATGCGGTGAGGCTCTCCCTGAAGCACCACAGCGGTTTGTTTGCCCACAGCACACACGTGTGTGTGGCCCCATCCGTGCGTGCAACCACATGCACGCACACACATGCAACCCCATCCCGTTGCACTGCAGTGCACGTGCAAAGACGCGTGCAGCCTCATCTGCAGCTCCACAGGCAGGAGGAGACGGGCCGAGGAGAGCGCTCCCTCGGATGAAAGGCAGTGGGCAGCCATGGCAAAGGCTGAGGCGCTCAGTGAGAGCTTTGCCTCGGTCTTTGCAGGTGGTCGGACCTGCAGCCCGACTTACAGAAGAAGGTGAGGAGTTCCCCAGCAGGAAGCCACAAACCCGGCAGGAACCTGCAGGGGAATCGCAGCATGTGTGGGTGCCCAGGAGGAAATGCAGCCCCAGCGTCTGAGCAGCGCCTGGCCATGGAGTGCTGCGGCCCAAGAACAGCGCTATTCTGCCCTTGCCGAGATGGCTTTCCAAGGAGGACTTGTCTGTGGGGGTCAAGGAGGTTATTTGGGTTCTGTGGGCTCGTTGGGGTCTGTCCTCACAAAAAGCAGAGGGCTGGCTCATCCAAAAGCTTGGTGATTGCTTGGAAGCCCAAACCCTTCTGGCCTGTGTCATGGTTTTGTAACTTCGCTATTGGTATTCCACATCATAACATCATGGACAAAAGAGAGGAACTACGTATCCCAGAGGACCTCACGGTCACAGAAGGAAGACACATCACGGAAGATACGTCATCTGGTTGCGCGCGGTGCTTCTTCACTTTCGCTTGCTGCCGGGAGAGGAGTGGGTGTGCTTTCCAAGCCAGGCGCCTTCATCAAGTTAGGCTTTCGGTTTCGGAAACTCTCTCACTCTCTCTCTCTCTCCCTCTCTATCGCTCTTTCGCTCTCTCTCCCTCATTTCATTTGGTTTATTATACTTACTCCCAATTAGATTGTATTGTATCGTGTCATCTTGCATCCCAACATCATAGTTAGTAAAATAAGTTCTCCTTCTTAGATTGTTGCCACCGCTTCGTTTTTTTCTCGGGAAGTCAGGGGGAAGGGGGGCCCACAAGCCTACTGCCCCCCTGTCACGGGCACAGATCTATCTAGGTAACTCCGTGACAGCCTGCAATAACGCCAATGGCACCACTGACCCCACTGACCCCTTTGACCCAGTGACCCCAGTGACCTCACATGAACCCCATAATCCAACTGACCCCAATGATCCCCATTGACCCCACTGACCCCTTTAACCCAAAGGAGCCTTATAGACCCCAATGACCCCAATAACCCAAATGACCCACACTGACCCCAGTAACCCCACTGACTCCAATGACACGAATAACCTTCATTGACTGCAGTGACCCCCCTTGCCCCATTGACGCCAGTGACTCCCATTGACCCTAATGACCCCATTGACTCCAATAACCCCATTAACCGCACTGACCCCCACTAACCCCAATGACACCCATGATCACCCATTGGGTGAGCCTCCTGTTGGTTTCTTCAAATTTGGTACCAATCCTGGGGACCAAAACCACAGCCCGAAAGGCTGGCCCCAGTCCAGGGGCTTAAAGCCACAGCCCCAGCTAGAGAGGCCAGAAGCAGCCAAGGGCCTAAGGCCACAGACGCAGGCGGGGAGCCCAGCACTGGCCCTGGGACTTAAAGCCACAGCCAGAGAGGCTGACATCAGCCCTGGGACTCAAAGCCCCAAACACAGATGCTGGCACAGGCCCTGGGTTTCGTTTTCTACGGGTTCCCCTGGGACTCCATTGACCACTCGGAGGCCATACTGGTCTTGACTGGTTTTTAATGGGCTGCACAAGAGTCATCTTCTCCATTATTCAAATAACCCCACTGGGTGACCCTGGTATTGGTTTCCTAAGACGTGGATCAGGGAGTCCCCCATTTCCTTCGCTTATGATGAAAGCACGGAAGCGATGCGGGCACTCGCTGAGGTCACAATCACTGCTGGGCTGGCAGCGTTTCCGCCACAGCTGGTGAGCAGAGCTGGTGCTCTGGTGAGCGTGCTGCACACCGAGGCTGAGCTCTGGGCCTTCCGTGGAACAGATCATCCTGTGAGAGCCCGTCAGAAGCACCGCGTGTGCACTCGTCGGTACTCTCTGCAGGGTTCCTGTCCCAAGGGAGATTTTGGGATCGAGGCAGTCGCAGGAAGAGGGAAGCCAGCTCTTTGCAAGGGCCGGGGAAGTTCCTGTGCACAGAGGCCTGGGAACTTCATCATCCTCTGAGCCTTCAGCGGCCATGTCTCAGCACGGAGACGACCGCAGTTCCAATTGCTGCCGTCTGAGTGGCAAGGTATGGCTGGGCTTCTTCTGCTTGGTTCTTCCTTTCTCTTTTTTTCATGGGGAAGGGACGCAGCAGGGGGAGCCCTGCTGGTCCTCGGTGACCTCAGGAACCGGTTGCATTCAGCGCTCACTGCTGACAGCCTGGGCTAACAACGCGGACGTGGCTCAGGCCGTCTTTTCCCTTAGTGATAATCAGTGTCTCAGCACTCTGATATCCCCTCTTCTGGCACCATCTGGAACCTCTCTGCAAGCCTTGGCTGCCCGTTCCCACCACCGTTTCTTCCTTTCTCTCTTCAGAAGCGGCGCGGCGCGGTTCCCCGCGGTTGGGAGCAGCAGCCAGCAGGCTGCCAGAGATCCGACCGCGCCTTCCAGCGCACTGAGGGACGCAACAGGGACGGACGGTCCTTCATGCCATACAGAAGTGAGTTTCTTCGGCCCTCTGTCATGAAGTGTGGAGGAATGAATTTTGAGTATTCGTTCTGGGCGGGTGCAGCGCTTCAGGGGATGTCAAATGAGCATGCATTTGGAGTGCAGGAAGGAGCAGTGAGAAGTGAACTATCAATCAGTTTGTGTTTGGGCTGTGCAAGTAGCCTCTTTCTGTTTTCTGGGGGGACGTGGGCATACTGGGCAGTACTTCTGCTGCCTGCTGGTGTCTGTGAAATCAACACACCATCTGTTGTTGTAGGGATGGAGCCTGCGCGTCCATGGAGTGGTGCTGGGCAAGGCTGGAAACGCAAAGCCTCCGCAGGTAAGAAGCTCTTGTGAGCTGTGCTGTGGGCAAGTGCCTCTAAACAGGGCAGCATGGATGGCAGAGTGTGCGATGGAGTGGAGAGGAAAGGGCACTGCAGATCCGTGCTGACTGCAGAGTTGGCATAATGTTGTAACAGCTGAAAGGCAAGCTGAAGAAACTGCTCTTGAAGACCAGAAGTTTGTGGTTGGCTGTGCTCAAATCTTCCGCCACAGAGATGCTCTTCATGTCTTTCTTGTCTCCTTTCTGCCAGAAGCTGATGCGAGCGGCCTTCCAGCAAAGCGCAGCCTTGCAGAAAGGCAAGGCAGAAGCGCCCAGTGTGGCACAGCACCCAAGAGAGGTACAGACACACAGCAGGCACCTGGGCTTGGTGCACTGTCTCTCTAGTGAAACTTTCTGTCCGTCCTTTCCTGGGACTGTGGACGTTGTGTGTTGGTTCTGGTCTTAATCCCTGCATTTACATTTAGTATTCCTGTGCTGCTTAGAAATGTGACCCCACAGTTCAGCCGAGATCCTATGATCCATGACCGTGAGCACTCGAGATGAGATGTCCCAGGATTGTGACCCGTTTTGCTGACTGAAAGTAGTGGCGGGCTCTCATTAAATCTCCTTGTTTTTGCTTTCTTAACAGAGATTGGTGCTGAGCCAAATGACAAAATCTATGTCAAAGTGGTCCAGCAGGTCCATACTGAGAGAGCTTCTCAACAGGCAGCAGCTCAAGCTCCTCTGCACGCTGGAGGTCTCCCTAGAAGAGCAGGTCCCAGCACAGGGGGAAGACCTTCCCTTGCCGTGTGCCCCCGCTCTGTCTCCAACACCCAGGCTGGATGTAAACGCAAGGCCTTGGAGGAAGGGAAACCAACAGCAGCTCAGCTGCCTTCCAATAAGAGAGTGAGGGGGCCGAGTGGAGACGGCGTGCCGGCTCCAGCAGCACACCCTGGGCCTGCTGCAGCGTGGAGCTCCAAGCAAAGAGGTGAGAAGGTGCTGTGGTACCCGCCGTGCTGAGACGCTTCCCTGTGCGAGCACACTGAGTTTGCTTAGGGTTGGCTTTGCTTTTTCCTACTCCTTGGAGGGGAAAAGAGTGGAAGGCTACAAAGTCCAAAGGCAGTGAGGTGCCACAACGTGTAAGCCTGTCTCTTCCCGTTAACTCTATGGCAGTCTTCTGCACGCCTCCTGGAAATGTCATTCACTGGGAGGCTTCCTAGTCCCATTTCCTCCGTCTTTTTGCTGCCTTATGCTTGTACGGCATGTATGTTTCTGCCATTTCACTGTAGACAAAATGAATTCATCTCTTTTTCTTGCCTTACAGAAAGAAGACGACAACGAAAAGAGAGGAGAAAGGAGCTGAAGAAGGCTGCCCTCAGAGCTGCCGCTGCACGTGCAGAGGTGAGTCCTTGGTGAACACAGACACGGCTCTTGTTGTTCTCAGGGCCTCCATCTGTCACACATGAAAGGAAGAGACTGTAAAATCCCGAGGGAAGTGGTGTCCTGTTTCTACCCTCGCTCCGTTTCTTCCCAGGCCTCCGCAGTGGACAGCCTTGTGGAGATGATGCAGAAGCTGCAGCTGAAGGACTGAGAGGAGGAGCGTCAGCAGGCAGCAGCTTCTGCAGTGCGCGGCGTTACAGGGCAGCGCTGAGTGCCGCCCATCTCAGCACTCCACCTTCAAACGTAGTCAATAAACACCAGTCAAATTTATAGATTCACAGAGAGCGCACGGCCTGATTTGTCCAGCGGCACTCGGAGAGCTGCTGCACCACCTCCTCGTTATTGGTCTCGCGGCGCTCGCATCAGAACTGCCACAGCTCCGTCAGCGAATGCTGCCGTCCAGTGATGCAATGGATGCAGCAGTCCTTTGCACTGCCCACAAACAGACTGTCTGCAAAGCACGTGCAAAGAGCTGCAGGGAACAAAGCCTGGCCATGAGCGTGCTAACTTGGAGAGCAATGCTGTGGAGATTGCTGAGTTTCCCAGGGCAGCACTGAGCGTTTTTTGCTGTGATGACGGGTGTACAATGAGCAAAGTTCAGCAAAAGGACGGCGTTTTCTGAAAAAATGACAGGCTGTTGGTCCAGAGCAGCATCTCTGCAGCTTAGGACCACCAGGCTGCCATCCTGGCACTGTTCTGCTTGCAGACAGCGCTCCATGTTGTGGCACTCAGAGGGCGTCCCTCTGCCGTGCAGCCCTCCCCAGTGCCTGCCTGCCTGTCACTGTTGCGGCTGGGATGGAGCTGTTTCCTTTGCAGTGCCTGCTATGGCGCTGTGTCCTGGTTCTGTCAGCGCTCTGTGCCGTCCTGCAGGCTGTTGTGCAGAGCGCACTGCTGCGGAGCTGTGCTTCCCGGCCCTGTGCTCTCCAGCACTCTCACGGGAGTTCTGCTGCTCCCAGCAATCTCCTGTTCCCAGGAGCCTCCGCTGCTCCCTTGCACGCGCATCTGTGTGCAGGGATGTGTGCAGAACCATACACCCAAGTGCAAAGATTTCCCTGCACACACACCTGTGCATTCACACACACGTGGAATCTCATCCTTGCACAGCCCTGTGTGCGTACTCCATTCATGTACACGCAAAAGTGTGATAAAACAAATGGCCTTGTGCAAAGACCTTGATGCACTCTCCCGTGTTCATGCATACACACACATGCGTGCACTCCATCCCTTTGCACACCCACGTGCACGATGACACGAGCGCTGCTCTGGCCTTGCACACAGCCATGTGCATGCGCACACATGCAAAACTTTCACCTGCAAGCACCGTGCACAGAGCCACGTGCAATGCACGCTCTGATGTTCAGCACCATCTCTGCACACCCCCGTATGCACGCATACCTGCACTCACAGCTCGAGGACAAAATGCTGCTGGCACGGCACAGCCAACACGCAGGTGGTGGGCAATGTCAGAAGGAAAGTCGCCCCCTTACGCTCATTCATTCTCCTCTCTTGAATGAACGCATCGGGGCACAGCTGGAGCCCCATCCTGAGATGTGTTGTGCTGTGGGGTTCCTCGTCGGTGGGATATGGGGATCCTGGAATGGTGATGGCGGTCCTCTCAGAAACTGTGGGAGTCCGAGAAGCCGGGGCGGAGGGGGCTGAAGAGGTTAAGGATGTCTGAAGGAGGAAATAGGGGAGTTCAGTGGGAGCTCAGAGGGGGACGTGGGGTGCTGCTGGGGACTGTGGAGCTCTGTGAGGTCGCAGGTTGCTGGGGGGAGGTGTACCGGGAGAAGGTCCTTGAGGAGCTATGGGGCTCTGTGGGGGGTGTGGGAGGGATATAGGGACATCGGGGGATATGGGAACACAGGCTGCAGGAGCAGAATGCTGTCCAAGAGAAGATAAGACGCGGGCTGCAGGTGGGAAACAGGTACATGGGGTAGTATGGAGACATAGGGGGTATGGGAGGATGTGGGGAGCAGCTTGAGGTAAAAAGAGGGGGGGGGGGGGGTGGGCAGAGTTGCAGTGGTTTCAATTCATCCTGAGAGGGGACTGGGCGTCCCTGAGGCCCAAAAGAGGGGCCCTGAGCCGTAAACCCACATGAGCCATAACCCAAGATGACCTCATCGCCCTCTATGTGCGTGACCCCATGGCTGCACGTGACCCACAGCCCTGGGGGAATCATACCCCCACATGACCCTGTGACTCCCTGACTCTGCCTGCCCCCATCACGCTGCGACCCAATTCCATTTGGCCCCATAACTCTGGGATCCCTGCCCCCACCTCACCCAACCATACAACCCATGTGACCCGTAACTCCATGTCACCCCATCTGACCCCATCACTGTGACTCAGAACCCCACCTGAACCCATAGCACCACATCACCTTGTAACTCTGTGACCCTGCAGGACTCCCTATGTGACCCACGACCCCACGTCCTCACCCCATGTGGCCATAGAACCAGCTGCATGCTAGGGAAAAGGCATCTCCTCCTCAGGGTGGGGCTGCCCCACAGCTGCCCCAGAGAAGCCATGGGGTGGGCTGCAGCCGTACGCCTCAGTTTGGAGAGCTGGGAGCTGGCCAAAGGGGCCAGGAGAAGGACATGAATGCTTCTGTAGGGAAATACCTGTCCCAGGGTTTGGTGGGTTGGTAGCTTCTGTTTCTGTAAGTGGATGAGAACAGAACAAACTGAACCCACTGAGACCGGGGAAGGGATTGGAGCTTTGCTGCTGCGGTGCTGCATGGCCACGAGGGATACCCGAGCCAGGAATGGAACAGGGATGGACTGAAGCAAATCAACTCCTTCACGGGACAGTGGGAGAAGAAATCCAAGTCAGCTGCAGAACAAACAACACAACTCCTTACAAAAAGGCGTCCCAGACTGGGGCCGTTGCAGCAGTAGGGGCAGTGCTTCTTGGAAGGGATCTCGCGGTGGGGAAGAAACTGCTCCAACATCAGCACTTGCAGCAGCTGCTGCAACGACCCCGAGAAATGGGCAGCGCAGCACGAGGAGGAAGCATGGAATGCACGGTGGTGCAGAACGAGCACAGAAGGATGGAGAGCAGCAGCGGTGGGATCCCCCTTTGGCACGGCCACCCACCGCTACGGGACTGCAACAAGAAGCTGCACCCTGCCGTGGTCAGCATGGCTCTGTGTGCCAGCTGTGTGCTGCTGGAATCACCCGGGCGCTTACGGGTGGGAGAGTGGCAGAGGAAATCATTGATCATCTGCAGGGATAGCACAAGGCAGGCTCAGTGTGACAGCTGTGTCGTCGTTCAGCAGACAGATGCTGAGCAGAGCACAGCAGGGCCAGGACGTTCTGACCAGGGGGAGGTGGAGAGTGCACACGAGATAAGGCACAGCCGCAGGACGGAGCATGAGACCCAGCACGTGCAACAGCTGCAAGAAATCCTGCCTGCCTGTCTGCATAGAAAAGCACAAAATCAGCCCGAAAGGAACACGTTGGCCATAGACCTCCTCTGGAAAAACGGCACAGCGGATGCGTGGTGGAGACTGTGAGCCTGCAGTGCCCAGCCAAGGGGGAACAGGAGAGCAGTGGGTGCCATGGGAGGAGAGCTACAGGAGCAGAAGGAGCTCACAGAGCAGAGTGCAGTAATGCCACAGCAATCAGGAATGAGCTTTGCTGCTGCACTGAGAGCTGTGCCTGGTGGAACATCAGGGATGTGAGCGTTTCTCGCACACCCCACAGGCACGTTCGTGGATGTGCTGGGATGTGGGGAAGCCTCACAGGGTTGTGGGACAGTTAAAAGACGCCTATGGGAGGGCTTCAGGAGCACTTTGGGGCAGCCTTGCAGCAGAGCCACACTTAGGAGCTGTCTTTACCCAACACACTGCTGCTGGTGGAACTGCTGCTGGCTACAAGCTATGGGCAATGATGGGGCTGCTCTGAGGCTGCTCCTCTAGGATGGCTCTGGGGATGCTCTGGGCAGCTATGGGATACACTCATGGAACCTCTTCCTTAGCCCCCAACAAACCCCTTGACCTCCATTTTGCCCCCCAAGATGAGGGCAAGATGAGCATCAGGGGAATATACAGGCTGCTGACCTACAGCGGCCCCAGAGCCACCTTATAGTACCCTCTGAACAAGCCAGGAACAGACCCATCCCTGCCCACAGCCTCATATGGGGTTACGGTGCTCACAGCGCTATGGGACATGTGGAGCCTCGGGGTCACGCGGAGTTCTGTGGGGTTCTGGGCTCATGTGCGGTTACCGATGAGGGCTCCACCTTTGGGCCACAGGGAACCCCAATCCCCTCTCAGGAAGAAATCAATGAATGCACGCCAACACCACCCCACATCCCCCATTCTGACCCCAAACCGCTCCCCACGAGCCCCCAGACCCCCCACGTACCCATGCCACCCCACGTCCCCGCACCCACAAGTCCCACCTGTAACTCACACCTTGCCTCCTCCTGAGAAGCACTCTGCTCCTGTAGGCTGTGGTCCACATCCCCTTATCCACCCCAAATCCACCCATGTTCTGATCCGTGTTCCCCAGTATCCCCAGTGCCAACCACTTCACTTTCACCCACATCTGTGCCTTACACCTTCTCCAGCTCCCCATTCCTCACCTGCAGAAGCCATCCATGCTACAGCACTGTGAGGTTGTACGGGATCTGGAGGCAGGTCAGGGGGAGGAGAGGCCAAAGGTGGGCTATGGGGTTCACTGGATGGTGATGGGGGTACTGTCAAAGAACATGGGGGTCAGCGAGTTCCCAGGGGGTATCTTGGAGGTGTAAAGGAGGTCTGAGGGAGGAAATAGGAGGATTCCGGGGAAGCCCAGTGGGGCACATGGGGTGCTGCTGGGGACTGTGGGGCTCCATGTGGGTATGGGCCAGCTACGGGGGAGGTGTACTGGGTCTGAGGGGGTCCTCGAGGGGCTCCAGGGCTCTGTGGGGGGCTATAGGGTGTCTCTAGGGGTCTTGCTGGGAAACACTGGGAGGGTTATTGGAACTCTGAGGGAATGATGGGTGGGCAGTCATGAGAAAGGAAAGGGCAGCCTTGGGGAAAGCAAGGGGCAGCCAGGGGGATGGAAGGGAATCCTACAGGAATGCAAGGGGAATCCAGGCTGAGGCAAGGGGACAGCTGGGGGAAGAACAGGGGAACGTCCCAGCAACGGACTTCTTCTTTCACATCCACATCTTCTGCTTCCCAGCTGAGCTGCAAAGCTGCCAGAGGAGCTGCAGTACCGCTGCCCGACTCCTGCCTGTGTCAGAAAGAGCTGCACGTGAGCAGAGTGCAATTGCCATTCTAAAGCCAACTCCATCACTGCAGTCACAAAAGCACAACCTTCAGTATCTGCTACAGGCAGACGACCATGTCCTCGCACAGGAACCATTCCTACAGAGCAAGGGAAGTCCTTCACTGCCTCAGGACGTGAGGAACACAGGAAGGGCCCCAAAGCCTTCAGCACATGACATGGAGCCACCAAAGTTGGCAGCTAAACACACCTTCTCCTTCAAGAATGAGCAAGACCAATCAATGCACCCTGCTGCTGCAGAGGGCTGCGCTGCATCTCCTGGTGCCACCCTTGGGCTGTCATCGCGCTGCCCACCCACAGCGCACTTTGAAGCGCCGCAGCCTTGCAAGAAAGAACAGAGAGCAAGGAGCTCTGCCGTGCACTTGCTGTGAGAACACAGAGAGGAGCCGTACAGCCCTTGCTCTCAGCACACACACCTCTTCTCTTACCAGCCGTTCATTCCTGCACAGCGCTGCTCAAACCCCTCCTCCATCTCTCCCTTCACAACGCCATACGCAGCCTCTCCCCAGCGACGAGCTCTGGGCTCTTTCATGCCTGTGCCATCATTGGGACCTGCAGAACAAACCTGGGAGTTCAGAGGTTTGATTAGAATCGCTGCTATAGTGCAGGGAGGGAGGGCTGAGATGCACAGCGTCCTCACCTGCTGGATGTTGGAAGGGGAGGTTCAGCAGCAGCTCGACTCGCCATGATCAAGTCCTCCAAAAGCCGCCTTCTTTCTTTCGGATCAGCAGAATGGAGACTGAAACCTTTTCAAAAGGCATTATGAAACATGATTAGATTATTAAACATAATCATTAAACATAAACAGATTACCTCAAGCCCAAGGAGAAAACACGTTTCAGATTGAAGACCACAAAAGCATCATATTCTATTGCAAGACAACTTCAGTTCCAGTTTCAATTTCATGACTAGCATTTCACCCTCCCTGCTGTGGAAAGGGGGGAAAGAAGGAAGGGAGAGCCTTCTAGCCCCACATCCCTTTAGAGATCACCCTATAGCTCCAGATCATCCTATGGACCCACACAGCCCCTTAGAGGACCACATCCTCCAAACACCCTCTATAGCCTCATATCTCCTTATATTTAAATAGCCCACCACAGCCCTACTATAACCCTCACAGCCCACTTTTAGCCCCCCATACCTTCTCCAGCATAATATCCCTCTCTAGAAACCCTCTCCGGCCCTCTATCATCCTATACCCTCACACAGCCCGCCACAACCCCCTAAAAACCCACTATTGCCCCATATCTCCCTATATCCCCTCCATAGCCCCCTATAGCCTCCTACCCTACGAGAACCCTCCTACAGCCCACCCACAGAACCCTATAGCCACATAACCACCTATAAACCCGCTATAGCTCTCCCACTGCCCCCTATAGCCTCCCCAGAGAACCATAGAGCTCCCACAATAGCCCCCTACAGTGTCATATTATTCCCCTGTTCCCTACAGCCCCATAGAACCCCATGTCCCCTCTACAGTCCTAAAACCCTCCCTACAGTCCCCCAGTCCCTATAGCCCCATCGCCCCTTACAGCTACCCACAGCCCTACACTGGCCCTAGACCCCCTCCAGAGCCCCCCACACTCTCCCATATCCAACCTCATATCCCCCCAGAACCCTTCTAGACTCCATATCTCCTCTATATCCCCCAAGAGCCCCCCACAGACACCCTATATCCTCCCTCAGGCCCCCACAATCTCCTACAACACAACATCCTTCCCTAGAGCCCCCCCCAACCCCTAGCACCCTCAACGCTCCCACATGTTACCACAAACCCCCAGAGCCACATATCCCCCTCGAACACACCTATAGCCCTTACAGCCCCCTCATAGAACCGTGGAGCTCCTCCCAAAGCCCCCTACACACCCATATCACCCCTATACCACAACAGACCCCTAGAGAAACAAATCTCCCTACATCTCCCATATAGCCCTAAAAATCACCCTAAAG